>NC_057801.1:32336622-32358475 GCF_018294505.1 Triticum aestivum | reverse complement strand
GACATTGTATAGTATATATGAAAAATAAAGGATTCACATTGAGTCATTTTACAGTGCATCCGGACAATATGAACCGTCCATCGAAGTGAATTCGACGGTCCAGATCCGATGCAATACATTGATATCACGTGTATTATATTAGACCCCGAGGGGCATTTTCGGGAGAAAAAATATTTCGAATTGATCAGATTTTCCCTCCCAAATATTTCGAGGGTATTCTCGGTATGAATTTCAGGGCTATTTTCGGTCTGATTTTTATCCCGTTTGCTAGGGTTTATTCCTCGCCGCCGCTAGGGTTTTAATCCTCGCCGGCAGGATCTAGCCACGCGTCGCGGCCCCTCCCTCTCCCTCCTCGCCGGCAGGATATAGCCGCGCGTCGCGGCCCCTCCCTCCCTCCACCCCAATTCCCTCGCGATCTCGCACCACCTTTTCAACGAAGAACACGAGAGGAGGCGCACTGCCCTCCCCGCGGCGGCCGCCGGCGAAGATTCGGCGCCATCCCACCTCCTAGTCCTCCACGCGGGTGCCTATAGCCACAAGGTTATAGGCAACCTCTTTCCCACACCCCAATTGGTTGTTTGTGTCCTCTATATCACCTCTCCGCCATGGTTGCAGCTCTGATCTGGCCATGCATCTCGTCCGATGGCAAGGTGGTTGGGTATGGATCATGTTCTGCGGGACTAGATGAAGCCGGCCGCCGGCCTCGACGCCCAGCCCCATTCGTCCAGCCCCGACTGCAAGATCTACGAACGTTCAATCGTTGCATTCATACATTTATATATTTCATTCAACATGTATTCTTTCAATTTGCCTGATAGGTGAGATTTGGAGACCAATAGAGATGATAAGCTATTAATTTTGGAATGTACTATAAACAATTCATAGCTTATGTTGCTCAATATTCATAGGTGGGTGTGAAGGGTTTTCGAGTCAGAGTAAGACTTCGTATTCTCACATATAGGGCATGGACAACACATAAAACCATTCTGCTTGTTTGCCTCGGTCACTTCGAAAAAATTATGCACGCCCTTAATGTACTCGGAGGTGTGTCTGTCACCGTACATCCATTGTCGGTTCATCTACATGCATATTATATATAATCAAGTGTGTCAAAAGCCATTACAGAACATCATGAATAGATAAGTGACCAAATTAATAGAAGTTCATCATCACATTAAAACCAAAGTGCATACATAGTTCTCATGTGCATAGAAGGTGAGCTTAGAGCACCACAAAGCCCTCCCCTCGCCGGCCAGAAAAAACATTGCAGTGTGGAGTGCTCTGCTCGGCGGCGAGGGGGTATATATAGGCACATCATTGGTCTCGGTTCGTGGCTGGAATCGGGACTAAAGGACACCTTTTTGTCCCGGTTCAAGCCACTAACCGGGACCAATGATGGTGGGCCAGGAGCGAGGCATATTGGTCCTCGAACCGGGACCAAAGGTGCCAGATGAACCAGGACCAATGCCCCACGATGGCCCGGCCGGCCCCCTGGCCTCACGAACCGGGATCTATGCCCCCATGGGTCCCGGTTCTGCGCTGAACCGGGACTAATGGGCTGGCCCGGCCTGAACCAAAGCCATGTTTTCTACTAGTGTAATTGAAATATGGTTTTTGAAAGAGTCGAAATCAGGTTTTTAGAATTATTGAGACAATGTATTGAAATGCGCTAGTGAAACTAGGCTTTAAAAACTAGTATGGCCAGTTTATTAAAATTAGTGAAGTACATTTTTCGTAAGAACCGAAATCAGTTTATTAAATTAGAGGGACTGTGGTACCCCTAGCCCACCAGCGTTCAAGTTCCGGTGCTCGCATTTATTCCTGTATTATTTCAGGATTTCCGGAGATGCGCATTCAGTGGGAGAAGATGTTCCCGTCGATGACGAGTTGGCTATGGTGACTTCGTAAATTTCAAGATGATATGCCGGTTCAGTCTTTCGGAGGTGCTCATAGGGGTATGGTGTGCGTGTATGCCTTCATAGGGTGAGTGTATGCGTGTGTATATGAGCGTTTGCGGCTGTACTGTGTTAAAAAGAAAGAAAAGGAGCGAAATTGGCCTTTGAAATTATTGAAATCTGTTTTACGAAAGAATTGAAACAACTTTTGGAATTGATGAAATTTTGAAATAAATGGAATCAATTTATTAAAAAGAATTGAAATTAATTTTTAAAATTACTGAAATATGTAAAAATAATAATATTCATGTCCGATTCCAGACGGGGCTGCTATGTACTGTCTCGGACTCTGCTCCGGTACCGCATGGAACTGGAGACGCGTTGACCGGTCTTTATATACCTTCCCCGGCCTCCTTCCGACGGTCTACCTATTTTCCCATACACGGAGAAGAGATCGTCCAACGAACTCTTGAGGCAAAGCCATCTTTCTCCCATGACGATGACCGGCTTCCAGCTCCAGCCAGCCGGTCACAGCTTCCGCACCACCATCGATCAATCGCTCCTGCCGCCGAAGAAGAGGGCCGCAGCGGCATCTCCATCTCCCACGACGACGACGACGGGCTTGCAGCTCCAGCTAGCCGCCGGGTGCAGCCTCCCCACCACCATCCAGATCCAGGACTCGCTGTTGCCGCCCAAGAAGAGGCCGACGAGCACCACCACCAGCGCCTCCTCATACTCCTCATCTCTTCTGCTGAAGGCTTCTATAAGGAAGAGACGGATGGATTACTACGTCGTCGTTGACGCCGGCACGGCGAGCTGCGCTCGCATGGCGGCCGCTCTGCAGCAGGCCGGACCAGCGGCGGCGTGTGGCGCCATGGCCTCGAAGCGCGCCAGGAAGGCCAGCTCCAGATACAGCGCGGACGTGTGGACACAGTGATCCAGCAGACTTTCCGGCTTCAGCAGCTGCTTGATGGCTTGGAGCTGGCGGACAGATTACAAGGCTGCAGCCTCACCGTCAACGTCGTAGTTTCTGGAACTGAATATTGTTTGCTCTGTTTCTGCGGTTAATGTCGGTCGTCCATATAACTGAATATTGTCTGGTATATTGACTGTATTTCTCCACCCAACTTGTGTAATCAATTTGTGACTATAATAACTAGCAATCCGCACCCCAATACGTGCGGATTTCTACATGTATAAATTTGTCTGAAATGAAGTGAAATATGTTCAGATCGCTGTACCGGAAATTGACTGAATATGTTCAGATCCGAATTAAGCTTTCAGGTACAGGTGGTGAACATCTAAACTACATATACTACTACCTTTGTATCATAATATAATATATGACGTTTTTTGACACTGTCGTAATGAAGTAGCGAAAATGCAAGGAAGCAACAACGACAAACCTGAGATACCAGCATAATGACTGGTTTTGCCTTTTAGCTAACTATATATTCTCTCAACTATCCATAATAATATTGAATAGAAAGAAAAAGAAATCAAAACACAGTAAGCGAAATTCTCATTAATATAGAAACCACTCTCACTCTAAGGTATACAAGTCATCACATTTAGTATAAGGGATGATAGTATAGATTGCGAGCAGTTTTAACATGCTCCCTCTTACTCCCTCATTTCATATGAGAGTTAAGAGTATATAATAGATCTGAGCCATTGATCTCACTAATCAGTGGTCTGATTAACTCTTACCTTCTTACCTCATATGTGAAAAGAGGGGGTAAGAGGGAGCAATGTTAAAATTTGCCATAGATTGCACACTTGTGGGGGAAAGGTTGCCATAAAAGATATAACTACAGAAAGGAAAATATAAGCAAAACTATGGAAAGTACTAGAATTTCTCCCCCAAGCTTGGAACAAGCTAGGAGATTATCAGATACTGAGATCTGAAGCTTCAATAACCATAGTGGCTCTGCTTAATAAGGTGGCACCATCGGTCCATTACATTACTGCACTGGAAACTACCTGAAGAGAGTGACCCTGCGAAGCAGGCAACTATATATGTTCAGCCCCGAACTAAAGCTTACAGGCTCACGTAGTGAAGTTCTGGACAAAAGCAATGACTAGTAAAACATAGTACATATTACATCGAAGTGCAAAAGAGAGAAATGCAAGGAAGCAACACTGACGAATGAGATACAGAGCTATGCTACCAGCATAATGCTTTTTAGCTTTTTTTGTGCCTTGGTTATGGGGTGTGGCACCAGGACCCTCTGCTCCTGTGAAGCTTGTGATGTTTCCACGATACACTTGTGGTTTCAATGATACACGACTTGGAAGAGCATCGGGTCGCTGAGCACCCCTGCGACTTTTGGAACGTGCAACGGTAGTAACCTCTGCAAAAGTACAATACAATAGGAAACCAGGGGGAAAATGGGAGTTTCAGCTTTGTTGAGAAGAAGCCTTTGCTAACCTCAGGTGCTTGGCGTCAAGGATATCGTTCTGGCCGTACTTCGTCCAGCTGAAACCGTCATTGGAGAGGTGCCCATAGAACAGTGAATTGTCAACACACTCAATGTTAGCTGTAGGACGACCTGAGCACATATCAATGGCCTTCCTTAACGCTGACACTGCAGCCCTTGTACTGGATTTATCAGCACCATATCCCGCGATAGTTACAAGGATTTCCTTGAGGCCTAATAGGTGCTCGATGCCCATTGAGTCTTACCTGGACCTTTTCCAGACTAGGCCAATGCCTCAAAAGTCAGTTGTGATATCGTGATGCAGGATAGCCTGAAACACTTGAGAACAGGGAATCCCATTCCGCACATGACTACCTTCTCTTTAGCTTCACGAGTTCCTTCGATGTGCAATTTGAGGTGGTTAAGAGTATGCAAATGTGCAAGAAATCCTATATCATCCTCCAACACCTCAACTGTAAGATCAAGATCAAAGAGGTTATGGAGCTCTCTAATCCACTTAGGAACCCTCGAAAACAAGCACAACATATTAAGCCTCCGAACAAGGTAAGGAGAAGCAAATTGCGAACTCAACACAGATATACTGGTGATGTTAGAATCCGTGTGCAGATCTCTGAGGTTGCAAAGTTTTTCAAGGGAACGACTCAAAACACACTGTTTTCTTTCCATGTTAAGCCATGCACTAGTCATGTTAGAGTCCTCTTGCCATTCTTGCTACCCACCAAAAGTAGCATATTATAGAATTTATGTGCTCACATAGACCTCTTGGGAGTTCAAAACAAGCCATTGCATAAACAGGAATGGCTTGAACTACATACTAGATTATGACCTCCTCTACTCAACAAGATAACATCTTTTCAAGCCATCCTTGTACCTTTTTCCAAATTCGGTCTTTTAAGTACTTAAAAGTTCAATTTTTTGATCTCCCCACTTCTAACGGCATACCAAGATATTTACCACTCAAAATTTTGAAATTGTGAACAATTTCTTAATATACCTAAAAAAATTAAAACACGATCTTTTTATAATTTCAAAGAAAATTTTGTATTCGGGAACATTTTTTGGAATTGTGAACAAGTTTATTTTAAATAAATAACAGTTTTCAAAATTTCAAACATTATTTAAATTTTTTGAACAACTTTGTAAAGAAAATAACTTGAAATTTAAATGGAAAATAAAAATGAAAAACGAAAACTTTTAAAAGAAAAAAACTAAAACTTTAAAAGAAACATGAAAAAGTAAAAAGTGAACCGAAAAAACCAAAACAGAAACAGAGAAAAACTGTTCAGGGAGCCTTCTGGAAGTTTCATAAAACCGGACAGGAACCTGCTAGAAGATTCGCAAAACCGAACAAAACATACTGCCTCCATTCCACTATTTAGTGACTATAAATTTTTCTGAAAATCAAACTTTGTCAACTTTAACCAAACGTACAGAGAAAACTATCTAGCTCTACAATATCAAACAAGTACATTCTGAAAATATAACTCATGATATATCCAAAGATGTGCATTTGGTATTCTAGATGTACCTATTTTCTCTATAAATATGGTCAAAGTTTGTAATGTTTGACTTTTAAAATAATCTATAGATACTAAATTATACTCCCTCCGTTCCTAAATATTTGTCTTTGTAGAGATTTCAAATGGACTACCACATACGGATGTATATAGACATATTTTAGAATGTACATTCACTCATTTTGCTTCGTATGTACTCCCTCCGTTCCAAAATAGATGACCCAACTTTGTACTAAAGTTAGTACAAAGTTGAGTCATCTATTTTGGAACGGAGGGAGTAGTCATTTGTTGAAATCTCTAGAAAGACAAATATTTAGAAACAGATGGAGTATCACATAACTGGACCCGCCCAGTACACTCGACCAGTATGCGTTTGCTCGACATTATGACGCAGCCAGCATCAAATCGGGATTTCCCTCCTATACGGCGCCTTCAGCGCTAGTTCTTTTTTTTTATTGAGAAACTTTTTTTTTGAGACCATTTTATTGAGAAACTACAGCGCTAGTTCGTGAGTTGGCTCTCGCGCGAAGGTCTCGGTGGGCCGGCCCAGTGTACACACGCACCACATAGTCCAATACGCCCCCAAAAGAGCATAATCCAGCATGCCTCGAGTCATGCAAAGGTTGTTGTGGACTCGTCGACGGTTGGCCAGTTGATCGGTCAACCATTGATTATTGGCAGAAAAATAAAAAGAATAAAATTAAAACAATTCACGGATTTGAAAATAAATTCGTGAAGTAAAAAAACTTCATTAATTTTTAAAAAACACAGGATTTCTAAAAAGTTCACTGCATTTTAAAAAAAAATTGCGGATTAGAAATAGTTTCTAAATTTTGAAGAAAATATTCCTGAATTTTAAAATTGTTCATTGGTTTTGAAAACAAGTTGACGATTTTTTTTAAAGTTAATATATTTCAAGAAAAGTTCAGAAATCAAAACTTCATGAATTTCTGTAGGAAAAAGTTCATAATTTAAAAAATATGTTCACAATGATTTTGAGAAACAAATCGTAGGTTTAATAAAAGTATTCGGTTTTGAAAAAAAATCACGAATTTGGATAAAGTTCCTAGATTTCCGAAAAAAGTTCATCATTTATATATAAAACTTTCATAGATTTGAAAAAAAAATCACGGATTTTGAAAACAAAGTTTAATAGAATAGTTATAAAAAATTCATGAATTTGAAAATACTTCATGACATTTGAAAAAACTTCACTTGAAAGTTAGCAAAAAATGGACAAAATGTTTTTTGATTTCAAAAAAGTTGGTGAAAATTGGAAAAGTATTGCGAAGTTGGAAAAAGATTCACAAATTTGAAAAGAAAACGAATTTTTGAAAATAACATACATTTACGAAAGTAAGAAAGAAACTAGAAAAAAGGAAATAAAATTGTATAAGAAAATAAAGACAAAATGTAAGACCAAGTGAAAACCAAAGAAAAAACCGGCCAAACAAAGTCGAAAGAACATGAAAACTAGAATCTTTGTTGTTAGCGTTACGTTTGATACACAACAAAGAAGTAAAAGAAAAAAGAAAAAACTTATACATGGCAAAAGAGGACTCGCAGGTGGTTATCGCGTCTGGTGGTTAACCTTGTGGTTCGCAGTTTGAGTCTCGGATATGCCCATTTTTTATTTTTGGAAAAAAAGGAAAAATGTAAATGGGCCGAGCTCAATGTGAAGCGGGGTGTGCGTTGGTTTGCACAATAGCCTTAACCGGTGCTAAAGGCGCCGAATATGAATTGGTGTGGATTTTGGAGTTTGGGGCTTCCGTTGGAGTATTCCCAAGCTGTTTGAATTTTTTCTCCTTGTCGCGAGTGTTTGCGTTAAAATAAATGCCCTTTAACTTGGTAGTTGGTGTGTTTGTCAAGGAGAGCAAGTGGCTAACTTTTGGTTCGGTGAGTTCAACACCTTATTTTGTGATGTTATGCGGTATGTTCTGGTTTCTTCAACTCTCTTGGACCGGTGGTGATGGATTGCAATTTTGTACCGTGTGTGGGTGATGCTCCAACCAATATATTTTTAAGAGATTTTCTATATCTTGTTGCAAGCTATTGTGGTCTTTAAAGTCTGGTATAGCGAGCGGCTATTGTGGTCTTTAAAGTCTGGTATGGCGAGCGCGTGTAGGTGTCTTTTTTGTCTTTTTGTTGTTGTTGTTGTTGTTGTTGTTGTTGTTGTTGTTGTTAGAGCATCTTCGACAAGTGGTGTACAATCGGAGATGAAGAAGGCCAGTACGGTCTTCTGAATAATTTTACATTTTACCGGTCATTCTGTGTCAGTTGTTTTCCTGTTGTACCACTGATTGTTCCTTTATATATTTACCAGATCTAATATGCCCTTTGGTAAAAAGAAAAGTCTTTCTAATATCTTCTCATTCCTTGCACCGGAAAAAACGGGTACTTATCCTATACTGTGATATCTCAAATCCTAGAACCATCAGTCGGAATAATAACATCTTGAACTGTTCACGAAGGAGTTTCGAGCAGAAACTTTGTTGTCAAATCCCTTTTTTAGATAGTACAGAAAAAAAACATATTGCTACAAAAGCGGAAATGATAAATTCCAAATATTCGAGATTTGACCATGGCAAATTGAACGTTTTCGATGGCAAGGTTAGTGACACGAGGATGAAAAGAACAAGGATTCAACTAGTATTTCTTTCGAAAAGGAGGAGGAATACCCTCGGCCTCTGCATCAAAGCGATGCATACAACCATTTTTATTATATTATTGGACAGAACCCAACGAAATAAATACATGTATCAATCCGTAGCCACCTTTCTGGCAACCACTGTCGCTACCCCTACAATGTTGATGTTGATGACGTGCCCTGGCCGCGTATGAACACACGGGGAATCTTTCCGGCCGCCTCTCCTTCAAGCAGTGGCCACCACCACCATTCCCACCATGTGAGGTGTCGCCAGTGACTATCGTGCTTGACGAGGACGCCACTGCTAACCAACAGCACACGGGCGACGACCTGCTGACCCTCTTGACCCGGCAAGGTGTAATGTCATGTCATGTCATGTCATGGTGGAGGGAGCGCGGAAATTCCTCAAGACCTCTGCCTCCATCGGTGGATCGATCGATCACGCTTATTTAATGGCCTTCGCTCAAGTTGCATACCAGGCAAATTAAGAGGCGCAGGAAGGCAAGCTTTTCTTTTCTCACAGCAGGAAGCAACAAGGTATGCAATCCTCCATAACTCAGCTTTGTATCTATGTATGTCACTTAGCCATATGAGCTCTTAATTAGCAGTTGTTTGGAACAAGCCAAATTCTCTGGCTGTTAGTTAGCTGTGCTGCTTGGATATAAGAATCAGTTAAGGGCACTACATGTTCAATTTGCCATCAAATTATAGTACGTAATATGTCTAAGGAAAATACACGGGAGTTCCACACCTCTATAAAAATATTAAATATAAAATATATAAAAAAAAACTGAAATTTGGGGATATCAAGCCTGGGTTCCCAATCTACTCCCGTATGCAGTTTCATGAGAAAATACCAGGAAACGTATCCGTGGCAAAGGAAATACTGTCCCAACCGTTTTTTCTATGCATAGGATTTTTTTTGTCTTTTTTGCCGCGAATACGTTTCCTGGTATTTTTTCATGAAATTCCACACAAGAGTAGATCGGACACCCAAGTTTAATATCGCAAAATCCCAGTTTTTTTTCTTCAAATTTCTCGGTATTTTTTTAAACTTCATGTTCACATAGGGGGGTTTCCGTTTTCGATGGCATCTAGGATTTAATTTGTTCATGGCTTTCTTTTGCACCAAATTATTAAAGTGTGTGTGTCTTTGTGTGTTAGAAAGAACCTTCAAGATGACAGGAAAAGCTTACGTTTCTTCTTCGCTCTGCTTCGCAGCGGCATCGATCGATGTTCCCCGTCTTTCTGTTGCTTCTTTTGCTTCTCCGGTCGGCATCGGCAACAACATTCAGCCACTGGACTGATGTGGATGCCTTGTTGGCATTCAAGGCAAGCATAAACAACCAGCGGGGTGGTGTTCTAGATGCATGGAACACAAGTAATACTACCACTACATTCTGCCACTGGCCTGGTGTGGTTTGCAGCCAGCACAGCAGGGTCACGGCGCTTAACCTCACTTCCCAGGGCCTTGGTGGCATAATCACGCCTTCCATTGGGAACCTCACATTCTTGAAAACTCTAGACCTCAGCCTCAACAATTTGGATGGTGAAATACCTCCATCAATTGCTCGTCTCTCTCATCTGCGATATCTTGACTTGTCCAACAACTCACTTCATGGTAATATACACCCTGGCTTGAACAATTGCACCAGTCTTGAAAACATCAACCTTGGAGCAAACCACTTCACCGGAGAAATTTCCCCTTGGCTTGGGCTTGGAGGATTGTCCAGTCTCAAGGTTATACGACTATGGAACAACAACTTCACTGGAACCATCCCGCCATCACTTACCAACCTCTCAGCACTGCAAAATATCGATTTCACAACAAACCAATTACAAGGTGACATCCCTGAGGGCCTTGGTAGGATCACTAGTCTCAACATGATTCAACTGGGTCAAAACCGCCTCTCAGGCATCATCCCTGCAACTTTCTTTAACCTTTCCTCTCTAACCGGTTTCAATGTGGCGGTCAATGAGTTGCATGGTAAACTTCCCTCAAACTTGGGGGATCGCCTCCCAAATCTCAAGTACCTATTACTCGGCTTGAACCACTTCACAGGAAACCTTCCGGCTTCTCTTGTCAATGCAACTGAGATTTATACCTTAGAACTGTCATCCAACAACTTCACCGGTAGATTGCCTCGAGAGATTGGAATGCTCTGCCCGGACACCCTCAGTCTAGAAGTGAATCAGCTAACGGCAGCTACTGCTAAGGACTGGGAGTTCATGACCTTGTTGACAAACTGCACACGTCTCGGTACACTTGACCTTTATTTCAACAATTTAGGTGGCGTGCTGCCAAGCTCTGTTGCCAACCTATCAGCACAACTCCGAGAGCTAGATGTTGGATACAATCAGATTTCTGGAAAGATACCATTTGGCATAAGCCATCTTGTTGGGTTAAATCAACTGGACCTCTCAAATAATCGTTTTACCGGTTCCTTGCCCGACGACATCGGGAGGCTAAATCTGCTCCAGGCTTTGTATTTCGAAAACAATCTATTCACAGGTTACTTGCCATCCTCCCTCGGGAACTTGACACGGCTAGTAATTCTTCCTGCAACCGGCAACAAGTTTGAGGGGCCGCTTCCAACAAGCCTAGGTAGCCTCCAGGAGATGACTATAGCAGACTTTTCACACAATAGGTTCACAGGTCCATTGCCTAAGGAGATCTTTAACCTGTCGTCTCTGTCAAATTTGCTAGACTTGTCTGACAATTACTTTTTTGGTCCTCTTCCACCACAAGTCGGCAGCCTGACAAACCTTGCATACCTATATGTATCGAGGAACAACTTATCAGGTCCCCTACCCAATGAACTTAGCAACTGCCAAAGCCTGACAGAACTCAGATTGGACCATAACTCCTTCAACAGTAGCATTCCCTCATCTATCAGCAAAATGCAAGGTCTGATGTTGCTAAATCTTACAAAGAACACACTCTCTGGTGTGATTCCTCAAGAGTTAGGGCTAATGGGTGGCACTGGAGAGTTGTATCTCGGACACAACAACCTTTCTGGCCATATCCCTGAAAGTTTGGAGAACATGACATCATTATACCGGTTAGACCTGTCATTCAACCATCTAGGTGGCAGAGTTCCATCACGGGGCGTGTTCAGTAATGCATCTGGGTTTTTGTTTGGTGGTAATTTGGGGCTTTGTGGTGGAATATTGGAGTTACATTTGCCCCCATGCCCGGCAGAATCCATGGGACATGGTTTGAGGAAACACCATTTCATCACTACAGTAGTTATCCCAATTATTGCTGGCATAACTCTGTGTGTGAGTTTCGCACTTGTTTTCTTCACAATGAGAAAGAGATCGAAAGCTCGATTGACAGCCGTACAAGGATTTCAACTGATGGATGACCGTTATCCAAGAGTTACTTATGCTGAACTAGTCCATGGAACAAGTGGCTTTGCTTCAGACAATCTATTGGGTGGAGGAAGGTATGGATCAGTGTACAAGTGCTGTTTGCTGCTAAGAAATATGATGACCACAGTAGCTGTAAAGGTTTTTGATCTTCAACAGGTTGGCTCTTCAAAAATCTTTATAGCTGAGTGTGAGGCACTTAGTAAGATCCGCCATCGTAATCTGATCAGCTTCATAACTTGTTGTTCGAGCTCTGACACGAACCAAAACGACTTCAAATCCATTGTGTTCGAGTTCATGCCTAATGGGAGCCTAGACGGGTGGATACACATGGATGTGCATGCATCACATCAACTCCAAGGCATGACATTGATGCAGAGATTGAATATCGCAGTGGATGTTGCTGATGCGCTTGACTATTTGCACAACAGCTGCGAACCACCAATAATTCACTGTGACTTGAAGCTGAGCAACATTCTTCTCGACGAGGATCTAGTCGCTCACGTCGGGGACTTGGGCCTCGCAAAGATTCTTGCTGAACCAGCCGCGGAGCAACTGATTAATTCACAGAGCTCGGTTGGAATACGAGGAACAATTGGATACGTCGCTCCAGGTATAGCTTGACTTTTCTGTAACGTTAAACAACAATTTTGCATGCAACTTAGCTCACGGAATTCCCTTTTTTCTTTCTTTCAAACAAACGCAGAATACGGCCAAGGTGGTCAAGTTTCTTCATGCGGAGACGCATACAGCTTTGGAATTGTCATCCTCGAGTTGTTTACAGGGATGGCACCTACTCATGACATGTTCGGAGACGGGTTGACCTTGCAGAAGCATGTAGAGGATGCAATTCCAGGGATGCTAATGCAGATTGCTGATCCAGTCCTGCTGTCCATTGAAGAAGCTAACGCGAACACAGTGGAACATGTCAGCAATGCCATATTCTCCGTCATGAAGGTTGCGCTATCATGCAGCAAGCATAATCCGACAGAGAGAATGCGCATCAGAGACGCGGCTGCTGCGATTCACAGGATAAGGGATGCTCATGCACATTAAGGTATACTAGATGACATAACGAGGAAGCCAATAAATATAAGATATAACTGCGCATAAACGCAGGTCCTTTTTTGCTGAAACAAGTGTGTCACTCACGCGCTTAATTGGCTTTGTAGTGTTTATTATGTATTCCAGTCTAGGTGTGGTTTAGCCTCTAGCTGGCCCTGTTTGGTTAGCATGTTGATCTGTCCTTTGCAGTTGTGCTTGTCTAGGTGTGGCTCTCGTGGCGTGGCTTGTATGTGGGGAATAGTTTTGTACGGTGAACTAGTAGTCCCATATCCATATGTATTGGTCATTGTTGGCCCTGGCTTTTCTAAAGCCAGGAAATTAATGGTGAGTTACCTTTCATGTAAAAGGCAACATGTGTAAAATACAGGCAATTTTGCTGTAAATTACAGAAGTTTGCCTCTTGCCTGGCCAGAAATAAAAAAGTTCTAACAATCGTAAGATAAGACCTGACAGTAAAACCGATCTCGGCGACTTGCAGCAAGTAAAGTTGATCAACATAAACACGCAGTTGAAAGATGCAGAGTGGACGATGCCCTAAGATGAGCTCATTCTCAAACTCTCAACTAACATCAACTCGGGAAAACGATGGCCGTACCTGCTTCAGCTTGCGCGCTGCTGCAAACCTGGCAATTAAGTCAGCAGAAAATGGAGCTGAGGACTCTGAGCTCTGCCTTTTTTGTATTTATATTATAGAGGGAAGGAAGACTTGCTGGTAGTACTTGAGCCCTCTTGCAACCATACGCCTGCTTTCTTCCGACCTGTTACACGAATGAATTCTTTCACTGAAAACCTCTTTGTATTTGCAAGAAAACCTGCAGCTCGGATAGGATGCAAACATGCTATTCGAATAGGAGTACTACAGTGCTCTAAAAAAGATGTGCTACCATGGTGAAAAACAACCAGTTCTTACCCAGATACTACTCCCTCCGTCCCAAAATGTAAGACGTTTTTTGACTCTAGTGTAGTGCCAAAAAAACGTCTTATATTATGGGACGGACGGAGTACTTCAGCCTGGGGATTTCAGACAAGTATCAGCAATGAACTCTGCCAGTGCGAGTGCCAGGCAAGAAAGAAGACAGCACTTGCCTGTGGTTTCAGACAAGTGCAGTGCAGGGGATGGATGGGGAAAGCGCCGGCCACAGCAGCATCGACAAGCAGGCAAACGAAATTTATCCACTGCGCGACAGCGGCGCCGGCGACGAACCTCACAAGCTGGCCCGGCGATGTCAGGCCAGGCCCGCTAACTGCATCTCTGAACAAGTGTCTAAGCACTGGTGTACAAGTTCAGTTATCCAGCGGCCATCGTGAACTTACCCCCATTCACTCGACGGTGGAGATTCTAACCGTTAAGCTGCCGTCTAGTTACATCATATAACTGATTAATATCGAGGAAAGCAAAAGAAACACATAAAACATTTTTGGTACTCCATCCGTCCCATAATATAAGAACGTTTTTGACACTACTTCTTATTGCTACACATGTACTTATGAATGAATGGTTCTTACTTTTTGGTACAGGCAACAAATGTCGTTCATTCATAAAACATATTCATATAATTCGTAACAAACAGATGATGAAAAATGCAGTGCGAAAATAATCATGATTAACGGTGGCCTTGCCATATCAATATTATGTCAAAGCAAATGAGAGTGAACGATAACATCTAGTCATCTCAAAGGACCGTGAATTTGTAAATGACTTTCTTTTTTGAAATGTTCACAAATTTGAAGAAATTTTCAAGAAATGTTTTTTTTAAGTTTGGCTCTTTTAAAATGTATGGGAAACTTAGAAATGAGTTCTGAGGAACATTTATTATTTTTATAAGAAAATAAAACACATAAACAAAATTTTGGGGCATGACTATGTCTCACTTGCTGCGAGACCGTAGCTGCCGTCACCTCAAGTGCCACCTAAATGGGACAGCCCATCAATCACTCAGCACGCTAACTTTGCTTAGCAATCGCTCGCTAGCAGCCACATAGGTCCATTTTTTGTTCTATTTTTTTAGTTTGTATTCTTTTACTTTTGTTGCTTGTTTTTGAAAAAGATTCATGACATTTTAGAACAAAGTTCAAAACATGCGTTTTAAAATTTATCCTAATTTTTCATGTTAAAAGTTTATTGGGAGGCAGCGGAGGATTCAAATTGTCCCTCGAAGCAAGAGAACTGCACAAAGGCTTCGACCGTGGCTCGTGGAGTCTCTGGCCAAAGGATCCGAGTGACGCCGCCTCAAGCCGGAAGAGGCGGCCGTTTCTGCTGCAGAGAACTCGAGAGCCCAGCTGAAATGGGAGGCGAAACGTCCTGAATAATTTGACCGGTGTTGTTGGCAACTTGTGGAGGGTGGTGAGATGGTCCAGAAGCACTGCGGTTGGAGCCAAGAAGCTGCAGTCGGAGACCGGGCAGGCGCATGGCCCGATCGGGCATTCCCTCTCGTGTGCGTCCTGCCTGTAGTAGGTCATGGTCCTGTTGCATCCGTGCTTGCAGGGAACGGAGATGTTGTCAACGACGCGCTCCATGAGAGCCAGGGCCTCCAGCACTGAGATTAAGAACCCAATGGTTAAAGCATATGCATTCTTCCACTGTTTACAGGGGAAACCGATGGCACGTGCACAGATGTGGCACGTACAAGGAAAGGCTCACCATTCATTTGTCAAAATTATAGCAAAAACTTCTCTATGCAAATTCAGGGTTCATGTAACAATCAGATGAACACATAGTGAAAGTAACACATTCAGGTATTTTCTGCCACTGTACCAAAAGGGTCAACTCTTTTTTCGGTACACATACTAAGGATTAATTGATTGGGGAGTGCTTCGGTACAACCCCCCACACACACACACCCACAAACGTATAATGAATAGTATGGTAATTTCATATTAGGTATAGGAATACCCACCCAACGCGGTACGTCCGCCCGCGTATGCCGCACCCGTCGCTGTACGCAAGCCCTCCCGCGTACCCGCACCCGCACCCGTCGCCGTCGTACGCCCGCATGTCTCCACGTTGGCGTCGACAGTTGTTGGAGGAAAAAAAAGACACGGTAGCCGCCGACGCCCGCCGTCGAAACCCTGAACCCTAACGCATCCACGCCGTCTCCACGTCGGCCCCTGTCTGCACGAAGTCGCCGTCACCCGGGCCGCACGTGCCCTGATGCCGTTACCGCTGCCGCCGCACGTGCCCCGGCGCCGTAGGCTCTGCCGCCGCGTTCCATTCCCGTCGCCCAGATGGCCGCCCACCCGTGATCTACGTCGCCGCCTCTCTCCGCGCACTACGCCTGCTACGACCAACCATCGTCCTCACGCCGTCGACACCTGCCTCCGCCGGCCAGCAACGTCACGCCGTCATCACGTTCATCATCGGAGAAAATAGATCCGGCTGAAATCCTCGCCGCCATGCAAGAGGTTGGTTTGAGACATCGTTGTGCTTGATGAAATAATTGCTTTAGAGATGATGTTACACAGTGTTTGATTGATCGTACATTTTTTTAAAACATCTATAGTTAGAGGAGGAGGGCGATTGTGATGGCGATGATTACGGCGAGGACAACGAAACCTCGTCATTGAATATGGATGAACCTGCTGAGGAGAACTACATGAGTTTGGATGAATCTTATAGTGGCAATGTAAGTGTGATCAATGTTGATAAAAACAATAAATATGATAGACCGCACGAACAATTTCATATTTTTTTGCATCATGCAGCGACATGGTGATGATGATGATGATGATGATATGGATATAGATGATTCATTTGCTGAAAGTGCACTCCGGGTATGTTTTAAAAAAGTCAGAGAAGAAATGACATAATAACCATATGAGCGCTTACATGTATTTTTTGCAATCACTAGTAGAAAAGGGGGCAATGGTCCAGGCCGGGTCAGCCCATTAGTCCCGGTTCAATCCAGAACCGGGACCAATGGGGGCATTGGACCCGGTTCGTGAGCCCCGGGGGCCGGCCAGGCCACGTGGGCCATTGGTCCCGGTTCGGCTGGACCTATTGGTTCCGGTTGGTGGGACGAACCGGGACCAATGTGCCTCGCTCCTGGCCCACCACCATTGGTCCCGGTTGGTGGAGTGAACCGGGACCAAAGGCCGCCCTTTAGTCCCGGTTCGTGGCACGAACCAGGACCAATTAGTTGCCTATATCTACCCCTCGCCCGCGAGCAGAGCACTCCCAGTGCTCTGTTTTTCGTGGCCGGCGAGGGGAGAGCTTTGTGGTGCTCTAGCTCACCTCTTATGCACACGAGGTGTTCGATGGAATGCCCGACCCACACTACTTAAGCTTTCTCCTCTCCAAGCTCCATTTTCCTCAATATTTGTCTAGGTTTAGCGGTCCGTCACGCCCCGTCCCCGTCTTCACCGCCGTCGATCGCCCGCGCCGATCTCGTCGCCGGCACCACCGTGGTGAGCCTCTTGTTCTTATCTTCTTTCTGAAAGGAAAAAAAATCTTACTTGTATATTTATATAGATACTTGTATAATTTTCTTACTTTTATTATTGCATCTTATATAGTGCGATGGTTTTGGTATCCGCCCCCGTCGGCCCTCGTCCTGTCTATGATTCGGATGTGGTATATATTATCTTTTCATAACTATTGGTTCATTTATTGTTTATGACAATTATGCCGACCAACGTGACATAGACTTTATTTATCTAGGAGGTTGTTGAACCGGAAATTCCAACCGACCCTATTGTCGAGAGGTTAAATTTAGTTGAAGAAGAAAACAATTTGTTAAAGGAAAAAATTAGAAAAATTGAGGAGGAGAAGATGATATTGGAGTTGCATGTTGCGGATGTCATCGATGATCACAAGATCAAGATGGATGCAATGCGCTTGAAGATTAGAAAGATTAGAAAATATGCCATTCATACCGAGGCTTGGTATCATTATGCCGTTGGATCAGTTGTTACATTGGTTGCGATTATGATCGCATTTGTTTTTGTATTGAAATGTTTTCCATAGTTTCAGTGTATGGTTTTATTAATTTAGAAGCTCTGCAGAGCTTTATGTTGTTAGATGAGAACTATGTATGTACTTTGCTTTTAATGTGATGATGAACTTCTATTAATTTGGTCACTTAATTATCTATTCATGATGTTCTGTAATGATTTTTGACACACTTAATTATATATAATGCACGCAGATGAACCGGCAATGGATGTACGGTTCAAGACACACCTCCGAGTACATTAAGGGCGTGCATGATTTTCTCGAAGTGGCTGAGGCAAACAAGCAGAATGGTTTTATGTGTTGTCCATGCCCTATATGTGGGAATACGAAGTCTTATTCTGATCGGAAAATCCTCCACACCCACCTGCTTTACAAGGGTTTCATGCCACACTATAATGTTTGGACGAGGCACGGAGAAATAGGGGTTATATGGAAGACGGCGAAGAAGAAGAGTACGATGACAACTATGTGCCCCCTGAATACGGTGATGCTACTGAACATCAAGAGGAACCAGACGATGTGCACGATGATGCTGCAACGGGCGAAGCCGCTGAAGATCAAGAGGAACCAGACGATGTGCCCGATGATGATGATCTCCGCCGGGTCATTGTCGATGCAAGGACGCAATGCGAAAGTCAAAAGGAGAAGCTGAAGTTCGATCGCATGTTAGAGGACCACAAAAAAGGGTTGTACCCCAATTGCGAAGATGGCAACACAAAGCTCGGCACCGTACTGGAATTGCTGCAGTGGAAGGCAGAGAATGCTGTGCCTGACAAAGGATTTGAGAAGCTACTGAAAATATTGAAGAAGAAGCTTCCAAAGGATAACGAATTGCCCGACAGTACAGACGCAGCAAAGAAGGTCGTATGCCGTCTAGGCTTGGAGGTGCAGAAGATACATGCATGCCCTAATGACTGCATCCTCTTCCGCAGTGCGTACAAGGATCTGAACGCATGCCCGATATGTGGTGCATTATGGTATAAGATCAGACGAGATGACCCTGGTGATGTTGACGGCGAGCCCCCCAGGAAGAGGGTTTCTGCGAAGGTGATGTGGTATGCTCCTATAATACCACGGTTGAAACGTCTGTTCAGAAACAGAGAGCATGCCAAGTTGATGCGATGGCACAGTGAGGACCGTAAGAAAGACGGGAAGTTGAGAGCACCCGCTGATGGGTCGCAATGGAGAAAAATCAAGAGAAAGTACTGGGATGAGTTTGCATGTGAGCCAAGGAACGTATGGTTTGCTTTAAGCGCGGATGGCATTAATCCTTTCGGGGAGCAGAGCAGCAATCACAGCACCTGGCCCGTGACCCTATGTATGTATAACCTTCCTCCTTGGATGTGCATGAAGCGGAAGTTCATTATGATGCCAGTTCTCATCCAAGGCCCTAAGCAACCCGGCAACGACATTGATGTGTACCTAAGGCCATTAGTTGAAGAACTTTTATAGCTGTGGAATGGAAACGGTGTACGTACGTGGGATGAGCACAAACAGGAGGAATTTAACCTAAAGGCGTTGCTGTTCGTGACCATCAACGATTGGCCCACTCTCAGTAACCTTTCAAGACAGACAAACAAGGGATACCACGCATGCACGCACTGTTTACTTGACACCGATAGTATATACCTGGCAAGCTGCAGGAAGAATGTGTACCTCGGCCATCGTCGATTTCTTCCGACCAACCATCAATGTCGAAAGAAAGGCAAGCATTTCAAAGGCGAGGCAGATCACCGGAAGAAGCCCGCCATGCGTACTGGTGATCACGTACTTGCTATGGTCAATGATTTACACGTAATCTTTGGAAAGGGTCCCGGCGCACTAGCTGTTCCGAGTGACGCTGGGGGACACGCACCCATGTGGAAGAAGAAATCTATATTTTGGGACCTACCCTACTGGAAAGACCTAGATGTCCGCTCTTCGATCGACGTGATGCACGTGACGAAGAACCTTTGTGTGAACCTGCTAGGCTTCTTGGGCGTGTATGGGAAGACAAAAGATACATGTGAGGCACGGGAGGACCTACAACCTTTGCACGAAAAAGACGGCATGCCTCCAAAGCAGTATGAAGGTCCTGCCAGCTATGCTCTTACCAAAGAAGAGAAGGAAATCCTCTTTGAATGTCTGCTTAGTATGAAGGTCCCGACTGGCTTCTCGTCTAATATAAAAGGAATAATAAATATGGCAGAGAAAAAGTTTTAGAACCTAAAGTCTCATGACTGCCACGTGATTATGACGCAACTGCTTCCGGTTGCATTGAGGGGGCTTCTACTGGAAAACATCCGATTAGCCATTGTGAAGCTATGTGCAATCCTCAATGCAATCTCTCAGAAGGTGATCGATCCAGAAATCATACCAAGGCTAAGGAGTGATGTGGTGCAATGTCTTGTCAGTTTCGAGCTGGTGTTCCCACCATCCTTCTTCAATATCATGACGCACGTCCTAGTTCATCTAGTTGATGAGATTGTCATTCTGGGCCCCGTATTTCTACACAATATGTACCCCTTTGAGAGGTTCATGGGAGTCCTAAAGAAATATGTCCGTAACCGCGCTAGGCCAGAAGGAAGCATCTCCATGGGCCATCAAACAAAGGATGTCATCGGGTTTTGTGTTGACTTCATTCCTGGCCTTAAGAAGATAGGTCTCCCTAAATCACGGTATGAGGGGAGACTCACTGGAAAAGGCACGCTTGGAAGGGACTCAATAATATGCAGGGACGGATATTCTTGGTCTCAAGCACACTACACAGTTCTACAGAACTCTACCTTGGTGACCCCGTATGTCGATGAACACAAGAACAGTCTGCGCTCCAAACACCCGGAGCAGTGCGACGATTGGATTACATGTGAACACATCAGGACTTTCAGCAGTTGGTTGGAAGCACGTATCAGAGGTGACAACACTGTTTGTGATGAGCTGTACTTGTTGTCCAGGGGACCATCTTTGACTGTATTGATTTGGAAAGGATACGAGATAAACGGGAATACATTTTACATGATTGACCAAGATCAAAAGAGCACCAACCAAAACAGCGGTGTCCGCTTTGATGCAACAACCGAGAGAGGAAAGGACACATATTATGGTTACATAGTGGACATATGGGAACTTGACTACAGACATGATTTTAAGGTCCCTTTGTTTAAGTGCAAATGGGTCAATCTGTCAGGAGGCGGGGTACAGGTAGACCCACAGTACGGAATGACAACAGTGGATCTGAAAAATCTTGGGTACACTGACGAACCATTCGTCCTAGCCAATGATGTGGCATAGGTTATCTATGTGAAGGACATGTCTATCAGACCGAGAAAGAGAAAAGATAAGGAAGCGAATACATCATACGATGAGCCAAAGCGCCACATAGTTCTTTCAGGAAAAAGGGACATCGTGGGAGTGGAGGACAAGACAGACATGTCTGAAGATTATGAAAAGTTTCATGAAATTCCTCCCTTCAAAGTCAAGGCTGACCCCAGCATCCTGATAAATGATGAAGATTATCCATGGTTACGGCGCAATAAGCAAATGACACAAGCGAAGAAAAAGTGAAGACTTTCTCCCGCAACTATTATGATGATACCATGCCAACTTTGTAACTGACAAGTATGATACCATTGTCCGTTTTGTACATGCACATGCTATGTGGGTCAATTTATGATACCATGCCAACTTTCAACTTTTTCAGATTTCATTTGAAATGCTTTAATGTCTTATGGTTCGGCCCTCGTAATTTGAAAACTAATGGCACTAACATCAAGTTTATAATTTTCTTAAACTAAAAGCAAAAACAATTAAAAAATAAAGCAAAAAACCAAAGAGAATAAATAATGCAGAAAACAAAACAAAAAAAAACAATAAGTATTTTGTTGTAAGTAGAAACAAAATAAAATAAATAAAGCAAGAAAGAAAACAAAAAAACAAAAAAAGTGTTTTCAAATTTGAAAACTAATGGCACTAACAGAAAGTTTATA
>NC_057801.1:32336020-32336567 GCF_018294505.1 Triticum aestivum | reverse complement strand
AAAAACAAAAGAAAATAAATAATGCAGAAAACAAAACAAAAAACTGGAAAAAAAATTAAATATAGCAACAATAAGTAAAGAAAACAAAAAAAACAAAAAAAATGTCTCCTACTGGCCCCCCACGGCCTGAATACGACATGAAACCCTACTATGGACCAGGATTCAGGCCCGCAGTAGGCCTAGAAGGCCCATCAGGCAAAGCAATAGCAAGTAGGCCCGAAAGCCTGCGGTGGAGAGGAGCTCGAGAGGGGTGCGGCAGTGGGGCTTATAAACCACTGCGCGCCCCTCTCAACTAGCGAGGTGGGACTAAACTTTTGCCCCGAGGCGGGCAGCACAGGGGCCTTTGGTCCCGGTTGGTGGCACCAACTGGTACTAAAGGGGGAGGCATTAGTCCCGGTTGGTGCCACCAACCGGTACCAAAGGCCGCCGGTTCCCGCCCTTTGGGCTGCCGAAAAAGAGGCCTTTGGTCCCGGTTGGTGGCACCAACCGGGACTAAAGGGGGCATTAGTCCCGGTTGGTGCCACCAACCGGGACTAAAGGGTTTTCT
>NC_057801.1:32309088-32335272 GCF_018294505.1 Triticum aestivum | reverse complement strand
AAGAGGAGAGGAAGAAGAGGAGAAATAAATAAGAAGAGGAAAAAGAAGAAAAAGAAGAGGAGAAGAAGAAAGGAATAGAGGAGAAGAAGAAAAAATAGAATTTTTTTCTATTTTTTCTTCTTCTCCTCTATTCCTTTCTTCTTCTCCTCTTTTTTTTTCTTCTTCTTCTTCCTTCTTCCTTCTTCTTCTTTTCTTCCTTTTCCTTAATTATTTTCCTTTCTCGTGTTGTCGCGTCGTTGTCGATATAACTCCCTCCAGATAACTTCGACATGAGGGGCGGTCGATATATATACCCCCCCTCGGCCCTCTTGCTCGACCAAAACTCTCGAGGACACCCAAACCCTAGAGAGAAAACGATGTTGGTCTCCTACCCCCTCCCGCCGCGCCCCTACCCGACAAATTAACTCTCTCGAGGCCACCCAAATTTACCAAGCTAAAAGAGCGTTGTCGTCGAGGCCACCCCAAACCCTAGAGAAGCAGCGTCGAGGCCACTAACATGTTTCCTTATTGTGATTAGCTAGCTAGTTCTACGTTTGCCACTAATATATATATATATATATATCCATCTGTACCATGTTTGAATAATAATTGACATGTTGTAAATATTTGCAGAAACTATGGAGCACTGCCGAGACGAAGAAACAGAAGCGATATTGGGGGACATAATTGCAAATGGAAGGGATGAAGTTGCTTCATTTCTCCTCGACACCGTTGCTCAGCTGGAAGAACTGGGTGAAGAAGAGGGCTATGTTCATGATGGCTTCGGCCCATTAATGCCGGTACAAGAAGAGGACTATGTTCATGATGGCTCCGGTGACACAATGGAGGTACAAGAAGGAGACCGTGCTGACTGCTCCGGTGACCGAACCGAGCCCGGCCAGGTATATATATTAGTTAAGCCCGTGCTGACTAGTTAATTGATGCTTCCATTGTTTTGGTATATGTACACATATTAATTACTCTCATCTTTCTTCCTTATAATTTCTAGCCCTCCGGATCGAGCACAACTTCGGTAAGGAGACGAGGCCCAAAGAAAAAGTTGAGCTCGGATGAAAAGTTTGAGATCATAGAAATCACGCCCGACGGCGAACCGATTGAACCCATCCGGACAAGGAAGGCATTTTCTGCTCAGTGCGGGGTTCTTGTTAGGGAGAAGATCCGGATCAGCATCCAGCAATGGTATAAGCCTAAGGAGGAAGACCCTGAGGTGTCTTATGTCAATTATATGCAGAAGGAATATCTTTGGATTGAGCTGAAGAAAAATTTCACCCTACCGCCAGAGGAGGATCCGAAGAAGCCAGTTAAAGAGCAATTAATCAAGTCTTGTGCTCTTAAGAAGATGGCAACCCTAATGAGGAGGTGGAGGAAAGAGCTGAACCAGTTTGTCGAAAAAAAAGACACCAGAATTCATCGGCAAATATGAGAAGATCAAAGATCACTGGCCCGCATTTGTGGCCCACAAGACATCGGAAAAGAGTAAGAAGATGTCGGAGACAAACAAGAAAAATGCTGCGAAGTAGAAGCTTCACCATCGCACGGGGTCAGGTGGCTACCTGCAAGCCCGGCCTAAGTGGTCCAAGGCTGAGAATGATCTGCTTGAAAAAGGGATCGAACCAAAGACAATGAGATGGCCAGACCATTGCCGGACTTGGTTCTTCGGGTCTGGCGGAACCTTGGACCCTGCAACAGGGTTTTGCCAGTGGACGGACGAGCAATTGGAAATACCAGTCAAGAACCTTCGAAACTATATCGATGCAGCGCAGCGAGGGACGTTCATTCCAAACAAGGAGAAGCACGAGCTCACAATGGCCCTTGGGGATCCTGAGCAACCTGGACGGACACGAGGCACGCTAGGCTCCATTCCGTGGAAGGTTGGTTTTCCGAACGCAGGGGGTTACAAAACCCACGAGAGGAGGAAGAAACTGGAGCAGGACCAACTGCAGGCGCTGCACGAAAGGGTAATGGGGCTAGAGGATCGAGAAGAGGAACGAGAAGCAGCAGATCGCAGCAAACGACCTGTCGAAGCTTCCCCCGAAGCTACCCCGCCATCTCAGCGGAGAAGCAGCGTGGCTTCCACCGAGCTGCTTCAGCCGGAGCATGTCTTGACGGATCCTGCCAGCTATCCCGTGGATGGTATCACGGAGTCTCAAAATTGCCATATTATGGCGCGATGGATGAATTTGAAGGTCAAGGCGGCTGTTGGCCAAGTTTATCCTAGTGTACCCGGCACAACTTATCACTGCCAGCCGATTCCAGAAGGATATGCTAAGGTGATGGTGGATGAAATAACAGAGGGATTTGAGGACCTCCCGCTTGAGCACCCTACCGGTGAAGGGGAGACTAGGCTGGGTTGTGCTCTGAAGACTCCATGCCTATGGCGGAAGGAGCTCATCAACCTTCTGAACTGGACGCCTCCGCCTCCTCCTCCTCCTCCGGCGAGTCAGGGCACTCCGCCTCCTCCACCGCCTCCTCCTCCGGCGAGTGACGATCAGGGCACGCGTGCGGCACTCCGCCTCCTCCGGCGCGTGGTGGCACTCCTCCTCCTTCTCCGGCGCATGGCGGCACTCCACCTCCTTCTCCGCCTGCGCCGGCGCTCCCGAGCAGCCAGCAGCCTCCTCCTTCTCCGGCTTGCCAGCAAGGGCGGAAGATACCCGCCGCCGCCCCGGCTGCTCCGGCGCGTCGTACTCCTTCTCCTCCGCCTCGTAAGCAAGCACGAAAGAAGACAGACGCCGCAGCCGCTCCGTCTGCTTTGGCGTCTAGCAGCACAACCAGAGGCGGGAGGCAATACAAATATGGTCCATCGTCTCTCAAGCCTCTAGAGAAGTTACCGTACGAGAGGTCCAAGGAGGTAAACAATACAATTGTGCGGACCCACGTGAAGGAGTTCTTTGAAGGGGTGAAAGCAAAGAGACATCCACCTCCGGAGGAGAAGGTAGATCCGGTGAAAGCAAAGCGCACTATCGATGCCCTGAGGAAACCACCAAAGTCTCCGCCGAGAACCAACTATGAGCGCATTACTGAATAGACATATCTCCAAGCCCAGCGGTCGGGAACTACTGTCAGTGCTAAAAGGTCAAAAGAACGAGCAAAGGGGAAAAATTGCCCAGCTCAGCGAACAAGCACAGCAATCGTGCCCCCCGCTCAATGTGTCTAATGCTCCGGGGACGGTGGCCGGTTATGGCAATCTTGAAGATTACCTGCCTGATGATGCACTTCCTGATTTCTTGGAGGTGGACGAACACAGATACGAGTACGGGAAGCCTCTCGTCAAAGA
This sequence comes from Triticum aestivum, assembly GCF_018294505.1. Lineage (NCBI taxonomy): Eukaryota > Viridiplantae > Streptophyta > Magnoliopsida > Poales > Poaceae > Triticum > Triticum aestivum. The sequence goes on along the minus strand of NC_057801.1, from coordinate 32,331,998 downwards.
TGAAAAATCTCTGACAACAATGATGCGAAGATTCCATAATTGGTACATGGAAACCTGTAGAGAGTCTGGGGTACAAATGCTTTGTATCTGCATATTAAAGAGGAGCATGATCTCGTTGCAAATGATCTGTTGACTGTTCCATTTGATGAGTTCTTCGCGTTCTTCAATCAAAAGGCCCTCGATAAACTAATGGTCTTTTGCTACTGTCTGTAAGTACTATTTCTGTCATTAAGTCTCTATATATAGCTCGGCTCTTTCATTTCATGTATTTATAATTAATTATCCTCAATATATTATGCAGATTGAAGATCGTCGAGTGCAAAAAACAAGAAATTTATGATATTGGGTTCATTAACACAAATATCATAGATGAATTTCTGGTTAAAAAGGACATCAAAGAGGCCGAGGACAACGTGCTACAATCATTGATCAAAAATCAAAACAAAGATGCCATACTCTTTCCTTACAACGGCAAGTGAGTGTTATTGTCGTGTGCATATTCGGTTTCCCTTATTACTCGAGCGAGGTTATAGTAATGTAATTGATGAGTTATGCATGCGTGCGCAGGTACCACTATATTCTTCTGGAGATTAAGCTTGAGCGTGGACTAGTAACCGTCTTAGACTCAAGACGGAAAGATCGCAAACCCTATGCGGACATGACTGAAGTGCTCAGCAGGTAAGTTCAATCGATCATTATCACACCATATCGGCAACTTTTTGTTCATTTCCTGATATCTCAAGTAATAATAATTATTTTCTTTGTCTTGCAGGGTTTGGAAACAGTTCACCGCACAAGCTCCGGGACTGCCGAAGGAGCTGCGATATACATACCCGAAAGTAAGTACTACTGGCTAGCTAGTTGCGCGCATCTCCCATTGATTCTATAGCTATACTTTCATCAATGCCATTTATAATGCTTCATTATCAGTTTGATTGACCTCTATTTCTCGTAAAGTGCTTGTGGCGGGAAGAAGGGAATGATTTCTGTGGATACTACGTGTGCGAGTTCATCCACAACGCGACTTTGAAAAACAAGTGGGGCTACTCTCAAAGACAATATGAAGTGCGTAAGCAATAATATTCACAATTTCATTTTATTACACCATCATTTCTGTTGAGTTTCATTCATATATATGTATTAATTAACCCCCTTCTTCAAATTAGACGTGGCAGATGCGGAATGAACTCCTAGAACCAGATCGCATGAAAGGAATTCAAAAGGAATTGGCGGGATTCTTTCTTGACCACGTCATCTATAAAGCCGGAGAATACCATGTGGAAATTGATTTCAATTGCTAGGAGATTGTAATTAAGAGATCTTACATATTGTACATGTATGTAGCCAGTAGCGTCGGATACATGATACAAAAACTTGTTGTTCGACCAATCTCTCCGAGAAGGAGAGGTCGATCGATCACTTCTCTTGGTATGCATGACAAACTTCTGTACTCAATGGTTCTCTCGATCACTTATGTATATAGTACGTAGCGTCGACCAAGCACGGACATAAGAGAGGACACTTCTCTCTATTAATTAGCTAGCTAACACAATATATGAAACACCTAAATTAACCCCCCAAAACCCCCAAACCCCCCCTTTCAAAAAAAACCCCAGCCACTGGAATGCTGACGCGTGGATGCCTTTTGGTCCCGTTTGGTGCCACCAACCGGGACCAAAGGCCCCCCTGACTGGGCTCGGCGCACAGGCCACGTGTAGGCACATTGATCCCGGTTCGTGTTTGAACCGGGACTAATGGGTGGAGGTATTAGTAACGACCCATTAGTCCCGGTTCATGAACCGGGACTAAAGGCCCTTACGAACCAGGACTATTAGGTGTTTTTCTACTAGTGAATGTGCGCAGATGGACGAGGACGGGGACTTTGTGAGGGATATTGTGGACGATGAAAGTGACAAATCGCACGTTGATGCATCTCATGATGACAGCTCCAGCATAGTAAGTTTTGAAACTTACATACATTACATATTAAAATAATAACTGACTGACATAAATGGTTTAATGCATTAATTTACAGGGAGATGCAGATGGTACAAGCGGGAAGGATGAGCATTTTGGTGATGATCTGTTTAATTTTGACATCGGATTTGATGAATATCAGCAAGAATCATTGAACATGCATTGGAAGGTCATGAGGAAGACATTCAAGTCACTAGGAGAGGCTTACAAATTCTATAACCAGTATGCTTACGAGCGTGGTTTCAGCATAAGAAAGGACTCACTGAAATATTCGAAAGGTCTTGAGGGAACTAAGCGCTTGAGAAAGTATCTGTGTGCGAGAGCTGGGAAATGACAGGCAAAACTTTGTACAATGGAAGGCAGGACCCGCAGGCTGAGAGGGGAGACTCGTTGCTTCAGCGGTGCGCATATAACTTTGAAACTTGATAAAGAGCATGACGTTTGGTATCTCAGCAGTTTCAGTGATGATCACAGTCACATTCTAGCTAGACCAGATGAAGTCATGTTTCTTCGGTCTCATAATCAGATAGAAGAATATCAGAAAGCTGAGATCTTAACCATGGCAGGTGCTGGAATCAGGAAACATATGATTTATGATAATCTCGTCAGTAGGTACGGGTCATATGCAAAGGCTGGTTTTGGGAGGAAGAAGCTTTATAACATGTGTTATAGAGAAAAAATGAAGTTGCTTGCATAAGGTGATGCAGACACTGCCATTGGGATCATGATGACCAGAAAAGAGAGAGATCCAGATTTCTTCTTTCAGCACACCGTCGATGATGAAGGAAGGCTGAAAAACATATTCTGATGTGATTCTCAATCACGTCGAGACTATGTTGACTATGGTGATGTGACAGTCTTCGACAGCACATACAGGATGAATAGGTATGACATGCCATTTATACCTTTTGTCGGTCTGAACAACCACCGTTCCACCACGGTATTCGGTTGTGCTCTTGTGTCTGACGAGACGGAAGATACATATGTCTGGCTGCTTCAAACGTTTTTGAGGGCTCACTGTCAGAAGAGGCCCAGGTCAGTAATTACTGATGGAGATGCAGCTATGATTAAGGCCATAAGAAAGGTACTTTCGGAGGTTTGGCATCGTCTTTGCTCGTGGCATATTGAGAAGAACATGCGGAAACACCTTCATCATAAGTCTCTAAAGGAGTTCAGGTCTCTACTTTATTATGCCACTTCAAAAAAGGTATTTGAGGAGAGATGGGCAGCGTTTACCGCCAAATGGTAGTCGGAGAAAACAAAGACATGGTTACGTAGGATGTACAAGAAGAAAAGGCTTTGGGCTGCATCATATCTGTCAGGTGGGTTTTTCTTAGGTATGCGAAGTAACCAATGTAGTGAGAGTCTGAATTCATGCCTTCACTTGCATCTAGACTCTGGTATGACTATTGTTGATATGATTGTGCACTATGAGAACTGCATAGTTCGTCTCTGTGAGAATGAGGCGCATGACGATTACACAAACTCACAGACAGTTCCAGTACCAGTATTGGGCGAGTGTAAAGATATTGAGAAATCAGCTGCCCGTGAGTTCACTGCGGCAAACTTTTATATCTTACAGGAAGATATGAAGAAGGCACGGGAGCTTGAGGTCCTTGAGAGACTGAGAGGAGCAGACACTCACAGATTCATACTAACATGGAAGGAAAATTGGGATATCAGATTCACTGTGGACTACAACCCAGGTAACTCCGAAGAAACTGTGAAGTGCAGTTGCAGAAGCATGTATCGCAAAGGACTTCCTTGCAAACATATTTTTCACGTTCTGATTCAGCTATGCTTACGTGAGATACCTAAGTGTTTAGTACTGCGGAGGTTGAGCCAAGTTGCAAGGGGTGGACTTCCCGTGAAGCGCACTAGCGATCTGTTTGTGTGGGGATGGGCAGGTGCAGGGGACAGAGCTAGGTACAGCGAGTTGACTATCTTACCTGCCGAAGCAACTCATAAAGCATGCCATACACAAGTTGAAGGCGGCTCTGTGGGACATAATAGATAATGATTACACTGAGGAGGATGAGCCTGGTGCGGAGGTACAGTTTGTGAACGATGATGCATTTGAGCCTATTCAAGATCATGGTCTTGTTCGTGATCCTGTAAAAGTTAACACCAAAGGCGCACCAAAACAGAATGTTAAAGGCCGCGGTAAGGATGGTCCTGATGTCACTAAAAATGGGCGACCTAAAGCTTTTGATGAGAAAAGCAAACGTCAATGTGGACAACGCGGTCTTATGGGTCATTATAAGTCCACGTGCCCTCAAAATCCTAAGTATGATTTTCTTATGTTATTGTAAATCTTATTGTTTAATTCAAATTTATTTCTTTATTGTGAATTAACACACATCTTACTGTTATGTAGGAACTTTGCTTGAATTCTGGAGTATGGAAGATTGCTTCACCCTTTGATTGAAGATAGTTTTCTTATGGATTGCTATGGAAGATTGCTTCACCCTTTGATTGAAGACAGTTTTTTTCATGTTCTATCTATGTGATCTTTTATAATTGTTAAAATATGTTATATGAGACTTATTTTACTTTGTTGATGTCAGATGCTACAATACCAACATAAGTATTTGTTTGATGACAGACTATGTAATGTAAGAAGTAGTTTTACTATGTTTATTTTGATGTTTTCATTATGCACAGTAGTGCCGTCGCTGTTTACTATTAATTTTCTGCACTGTACGGTCGCCGTCGCTTAGAACCCCATCGTTTTTTAAAACAAAAACAGCCCGACAAGTGCACCGGCGGCAGTGTCCCACATGGTAGCGTCGGACGGCGGCACTGTCCCGTAGGGCAGCGTCAGACGACGGCAGCAGTACGAGGTAATCAGAGGAGTTCGACAGCCTATGAGCCGCCGGGTATATAAGCTGGTCGTCGCGCTCTCCGACGGGAGAGGTGGGACTAAACATTTCCCGTCGCCCCACGTGGTACTTGGGCCGTCGTCGCGCCGCGTGGTACTTGGGCCGTCTTCGCGCCGCGGGCGGAATAGTGTTATTGGGCCGGCCCACGCGGTCACGCGCGTCGCTGCAGGCATGGCGACTGCGATAGCAAAGGTTTAGTCCCACCTCGCCCGACGGAGTGCGCGACGACCTGCTTATATAGCCGGCGGCGCACATGCAATTGAACGCCTCTGATTAAACCGCTATGCTACCCGTCGTTCGATGTTGCCCTGTTGGAGAGTGTCGTCGGTCCAGTCTAACGTCAGACTGGCCGGCGCACTTGTCGGGCTATTTTTTTTACAAAGAAACTAAGAACGTAGGTGTTATAAGTGACGACGACAGTGCTTTAAAAATAAAACTAAGAACGTTGGTGTTATAAGCGACGGCGACAGGCACTACAGTGCTTAATAAATACATGTGCATTTTTTTAACATTGGACTGTTATATCCAAACAATTTGACGACGGCAGAACGATGAATATGAATAATTCAAATTTAAAGACAACAACATGAAGACAAAATAATAATCCAAATGTCATTCTCAACTTAAATATTCAAAATAGTAATGTCTTCTTCGTCACAAGATATCAAAGTCGAAATAAATGTAAACATTATTTGAGCCTACAAAATTTTCTAGTACAAATTTTTTGCCACATTTATTTCTTCTTTGCAAGCCGGGTAACTTTGTCCTTCACATCGTTGAGCGTATTTCTCTCCGAAAAAAATAAGCTGCGTAATTATTAAGTCCCTCGATTTATCAATTGACCCCAGTTAGAACTTCATATTAGTACAATCCAAATAGTATTACATAATGAATTTAATTGAATATAAGCATTTGAAATAAAACCAGACCTGAGAAAAATGGCTTGTCCATTTTTCACCGTTCCAATATTGAAAACATCGAAGAACAAATATTCCACATGAATTGCTAGATCATACAAACAACGGTTCATAAGTTCGCATTTCAGGTAAGATATTAAAATAATATGAAAGTATTTACTCACCCGTCTTCTTGTTGTGGCATCTTATACGTTTTGATAGGCCAGGCAGACAAATCCGGATAATTCACAGCACCGCTTGCATTCGCATCACGTATGTCATATCCAAGTTGTTTTCTCTGTTCATATACATGATAGCACGAAAAGAATTTAACATAGTTCAGTTACTAAATGATAGTTTCAATATGCTCATGTAAATTTATGCCGTACCAGCTCCTCAACCTTTTCTCTAATTTCACTGTCAAGTTCGGGTCCCATCAAAGAATCAAGAACCTAGAACTCTTCCTTCGGGCGATGCATGATAACCGAAACCCAGTGGGTATTTCCCTTATTAAGAGGAATATAAATCTGCATCACAACGAAAATATGATGCAATCAACACATACTCTGTTATTATTTATATCCCATATATGCGTACATTAAGGCAGTTGAACTTACCTTATCTTTTTTAAAATACTCATCGGTGCATCTATTCACGGGTCCATTCTTATTTGCCACAACTTCGTTGTCATTTTTTCCTGGCTTGGTGTCTGGTCTAAATTCAAGTAACCAATTGACCAGCCAGGTCGGCATTATATGACGATCGTCACCAACAACTCCCAACAGATACGACGAATAAGCATTGGTAACCTGAAAATAATTTATATGATGTATAATAATTCCAATTTGCATTGAAAGCTAATAGAAAACACAACAATAATTGACATCACCGATTAGCCATTGATGGTCAAGAATCTTACAAGCCCTCTCAGCATTGAGACCTTCGCGCATGCCATCATTGAATATTTCCTTCTTTCTATGTTTTGTTGACTGCTCATAAGCACGAACACACTTAACACTAGCTTTAATCACATCGTATTCATCTTGAAAGATTTCTTTCTCGAAGAGTTCTGCAATACATGACGGTAATATGTTAATAAGTCAATGATAAGTAGTAAGTTCAGGTCGAAAACAATATGATAAAACTCACTTGCTTTTGCTGAACGTTTTGCACACTTTGTCGGTATAAGTGGAATATAAGGAGACTTTATAAGGTTTGATACCTTCCGCTTCAGTTTCCCTACAACCACCTCCTGTACCTCATCTTCTCCAATACAATCTACGAATCCACGTGATGCGATTTCATCTGTTCCTAAAGATGTAACGGATTTCTCATCAGATACCTCAGAAACTTCGATAGGATCTTCTTTATCACCCTTGAAACTATCTCAATATTCAGGTGTGCAATAATAAGGTCTCTTCTCTTCAGAATCATTAATATCATCTTCATCATCCTCTTGCACATTCTTTTTTCCTGGTGTTTTGAAATTGTCCATGTCAGGATTATATACAAATTCTTTACGAGGTTTTCCACCATAGTTTCTACTTTCACTATTTTCACCATACTCATTCTCTCTTCTTTTTCAATATCACCGGCTTTGTAGAATACAACGCTTTTGTTCAATTTCTCTATGACTCTCTGTGATTAAAAATTAGTTGTAATTAGTTATGTGACACATCAAAAAACATAGTGAACGGCATAATAGGAAAACTTGTACCTGTGCGCATAGCTCCGGCATACGAAGCATGTCCTTACGAATGTGCTTCAGCTCATTCAAAATCCGATCCATAATAGGGTTCTGGGTAGCTGAAGCTTTAGATGTACTCACGCCTGGTCTCCTACCAGTAATATTAGACTTTCTCGTACAGGATTTCTTGTTCTTTTCAGCCTGTTCCATTGTAATGTTGTTTAAGCGGTACTCTTCAGTAATGGTGTCATCAATCTACAACATAAAGAATCATACAATCATATTTAATTAATAATTAATTGCAGACTTTAAATGAAAAAAAATATTTTATGAATTACCATTCCAACACCACGACCATATTGAAAGTCGTACTTGTCTCTTTTCTCCACTGCCACTTCTATCCAATTCCTCATCAAGGGGCTCAACAACGCTAAAGGATCATACTGTGGACCGGTGCTTGGCTGCACCTTCTCCCAATATAGATACTGCAAAACAAACAAACAACCATTTAGCATGTGTTACACTATTATTACATAATACAAATATTCAATTTAAAAAATAAATCATACCTGCAAAAGTGCTAGGTTGCCACGTGGCCATTCCCTAACACGGCCGGGCTGCAAGACCATACCAATCTCCGACAAACAAAACCGCAAAGTGAATGCGTTCCAGTTGAATTTTTTATCTGCCTGACATCTTGCACTAGTGCATAATAATTCTTCGGAATGTACTCATCAGACACTGGTGCAATTATAGTCCCTAACAGGACGAGAAAGCCATCCGAACAAACTCATCGTCCGCATTTTTATTTCTCACAATCTTTTCAATAAGATCATCAATCAATATTTTACCATTCTTCTTGTTAACAAAACTAGCTAGAATTTTTTTATTGCTTTGCCTTGGTCCATACTCAAAAAACTAGAAACATCCACTCCTTCATTCTTCAAACCAAATATAGCAAACCAAATATAGCAAACACATCATCATCATCAGGCTATGATCCTGTGAGGGTTCCTTCTCTTTGGGTGTCTACCGCCCGCGCCGCAGGAACCGTGAGTGTCCTAGATTCTTCTGTAGTATTCGATCTTTATTAGCTACCTAGCCAGTGATGTATTTGATATTATATCTATTATTCGAGACGATGTATTCGATATTATATCTATTATTCGAGACGATGTATTCGAGATTATATCCATTATTTGAGACGATGTTTTCGAGATTATATCTATTATTCGAGACAATGTATTCGAGATTATATCTATTATTCGAGACGATGTAATTTGAATACTAAATTGTTTTATATTTCTTTTGGATTAGTTAAATAAAAGCTATGGCGGACAATACCGGCAGAGAGGGAGAACAGGCCATGTTCGATATGATACGCCATCCTCATGGGCCAGATGATGATCAGAATGAAGAAGATTATGACGGCTCTGAATTTCTAAACAACATCGGAGAGGGTGATATGATATTCGATCGCGACGACCGAATTGATGAAGTCATGAACTATGATTATGATGATGACGAAGAAAATGTTGATCTTGAAACAACAAAGACCGGCGAGGTATATATATTTATATAAGCAGGCATCTGGTGATCATCACATGTTTTAAATGACTTGAAGATATATTAACGAATCGATCTTTGTTCTTTCAGCCATCCGGATCGAGCAAATCTTCAGGCAAAAGGACGAAACGAGGCCCGAACAAAAAGTTGAAGGAGGGCGTAAAGTACAATATCGAGGCAATCAGACCTAATGGCGAATCATTAGCGCCTAAGAAGATTGCGAACAAGTTCGTTCGTCAATGCGGAGTTCTTGTGAAGGACCAACTCCCGATCTCCCTTCAAGAATGGAGAGAGCCAGCAAAAGACAAAAGACAAAAAGACAAAGAGGACGCTGCTCCATGTCTAGATGTTACTTTTGTCGACACAAAACAAAACGATCTGCTTTGGGATACTCTCATGGAACATTTCACCCTACCAGATCATTTCACAGAAGCAGATGTGCAGAAAGTCAAGGATGCTGCTCTTAGGAAGATGGCGGTTGCATTCAAGACCACAAGAATCGTGAATGGGACAAGTACGTCAAGGGAGGAAGGAAGACTCCAGTATTCGAGGGAACACTAGAGAACCAATGTGCTCATTGGGACGATTTCGTGAAATTCAAGGATTCGGAATTAGCTAAGGAACGGTCTAGAATAAACAAGAAGAATGCCGAAAAAAAGGATAAGTTCCATAAGCTGGGGCCAGGTGGCTATGCGGTGGCAATGCCTAAGTGGGATAAGTCTGAGAAAGAGATGGAGGATGCAAGTGTCACTCCGGTTACTAAGAGCTGGCCCCCCAGGGTTAGGACTTGGTTCTATGCGCATGGGGGGGAGTTGGACCCGAAGACAGGCAATGTTTCGACGAGGGCAAGTCTGAAGGGAGCCGACGATGCGATACTTGTTGCAATAGAAGAGGCACGATTGGGGGTGTTCCAGCCCAACAGAGAGAACGACGAGCTTACGCGTGCCCTGGGAAATCCTGAACACCCGGGAAGAACACGAGGCAAGGGCGCTATTCCGTGGTATGAGGGGTTTTCAGACTGGAACACCGACTACAGAACCCGTGCAAGAAAGAAGATTGCGGAGGAGAAGAAGAGGAAGATGGAGGAGGAGCAGAGGAAGCGGGGCTATGAACGCCTTCAAGGCCTAGAAGCAAGTCGCGGAATTGGCAGTCAAATTCCAACGGCAGCAGGAGCAGATCGACTCACTTACCCAGCAAAGGGGGTCTCAGCAGCTACAGCAGCTAGCGAATGATCCAGCATTGGATAGCACCGCCCCATCCATGCCGAGAAGCAGCATGGGTTCCGCCCCGGACGATGCAATGCTGGATAGATACCCCGTGGATGACATCACGGAGAACACTAGCTGCGAGCTACACGTCAAAATGAAGAACATACCCATTAAGGTGGCGGACGCTGTTGCTTTTACAAATCCCCCCGAGGCAACCTTCCATTGCAACCCGATTCCAGCGGGCTATGCTCGTGTCTTGGTTGATGAGGTGGTGGACCCATATTCGGAGCTACAGCTTGACATTCCTGGAGGTGACGGCGAGAACTTTATCGGAGAGGCCAAACATCGTATCATCCTATGGAAAAAGGATTGCATCATCTTTCGAAGGCCACCAACACCGCGTCAGCCGACTCCTCGTCGAAGTCCGCCACCGAGTCAGCAGACTCCCGCTCCTGCAAGTCCACCAAGTCTGGCAAAGTGTCAGGCCACTCCTCCTCCAAGTCCGGCAAAGTGTCAGGCCACTCCTCCTCCTCCAAGTCCGCCACAGCGTCAGATGTCCACTCCTCCTCCAAGTCCGGCACAACCTCAGGCCACTCCTCCTCCAAGTCCGGCACAGCTTCAGGCCACTCCTCCTCGTCCAACTCAGCCCCGTCAGCTGCCTCCGCCGCCTCAGCAATCACAGAAGAGACACCCCGCAGCTATGGTGCGTAGCGTTACGAGTCGAGGTAGTACAGGAAGTACAGGCGGAGGCAAGCGATATAAATATGGTCCAAGCCTCACGCCTCTTCCGCAGAGGCCTTATGACAAGTCCGAGGAGGAAAACGCAGCCATATCGAAGGCCAAGGTGGAAGCCCATTTTGCACCGAAACCGCCACCGCCGCCAAGGGAGAAAGTGCCTGAGGAAACGATTGACCACTTCATTCGTATGGCTCAACCACCAGCTCCCAAGCCTGTTGACACAAACTATGAGCGCCACATCAGGAAGGTAAATCGAGCACGTCTACGTAAGGAGGCGAGCTCGGGATCGAGAAAACAACAAGCAGCTGTCAAAAAATGTGGGAAAACCATTCCCCAGCTGGGAGAATAGGCGGCGCAATCGATCCCCTCGCTTGTTGTGCCAACAATACGTGACAGTACGCACGCCCAATATTATTGTGGGCAAATAGTTTACGTTCCCGAGGTGGGCAATGTGGTAATAACCAAGGACCATATAATGCAGGCTGAAGTTCTCAACATCATTGTTGAACAACTCCTCGAGATCGAGCCCATGCCTGTGCTTAGAGAGGATGAAATAAAACGGAAATATGTCCGGGGCCAACCTTTGGTCGAGCCAGACAAGGTCAAGAACCTCCCAACGAGAATGTATGAATTGCATCAATGGTACATGAACATTACCAAGATTTCACATCGATTGTCCCTCATGGTGAATGTCAAGGAGGAGCATTACTTACATGAGAAAGCTCTGTCCGTTGAGTATTCTGAACTGTTTCATTTATACAATCAAGACGCACTCGACAAATCTATCATCAGTTGCTATTGTCTGTAAGTGATTTCTTTCTGTAATTTAAGTCTCAAGCTAGCTGTAGTGATCCTTTTGATCAATCATTACCTGTAATTATCCTCACTATATTCTTTTCTGTGGTATTATGCAGGATGAAGATGTATGAAATGAGAAAAGGTGGACGCTTTGGCATTGGGTTCATTGACCCAAACACCGTTAATGAATACACATGGCTAATAAATCTACATCATCAAAAGGACGTAGAGGACAACATGCTAGAGTTCTTGAAGCGCCTCAAATACAATGAAGATATACTACTTCCTTACAACTTCCAGTGAGTCACACTGTCTTGTACTACAAATTCTCTGTTTTTGCCTACTAGCTAGCTACATGTTTTTGCTTACATATGCCCGCTTAATTAAGACATGCAAATGTGTGTGCATGCACATTTCACTGGATCTTGTGTATCATTAAAGTTGAGCCGGAACAGTTGAAATACTGGACTCACTACTCAAAGAAAATACTGACTATAACATCTTGTTTGGGATAGTCAACAGGTAATTTCAATCATTATTAACTATATATCTCGGCCTATTTAGTTCGTCATTTCATGATATGAACTATTTAATAACCCCTTTATTCATTTTCTTTGTCGGTGGGCAGGGCTTGGGCAAGGTTCATCAGCGTCACGAAAGGCGAATGGAAAAAAAAGCTTAAATGGTTTTGACCCAAGGTAAGTAATTAAGTAGTACTAGCTAGCTAGCTAGCTAGCTGCCATCTCTTTAATTATCATGCTTGATTAATTATTATCTGATCAAATTCCATTCTCGTAAAGGCCCTGAAGCAGGCGCAGGGGACTGATCTGTGTGCATTCTATGTTTGCGAGAACATTCGCATGATGGCGTCCGAAAGGAGCAGATCTCAAAGACAGGAATGGGTACGCTTGTCAGAACACTATTCACAATTTTTACACCATTATCGATATCTAGTCACACAACTAATACACATGCATATTGATCTCCTTCTTAACAGTTCAAAGAGGTGCGGGAGAAGCTCCTAGAAACAGAGCGCGTAGAAGCACTTCAAGAGGAAATAGCGGGATTTTTGCTCGACCAGGTCATAAATCCGAAGGGAGAATACTATTACCCGCTACCGCCCCCATGAAAACCACTTCCAATTGTCATCGTGCTCCGAAGGCACCAATTAGGCTAATGCCACTGGCTCCGAAGGCAACATGCATATGTAGGAGAAATTGTATATAGCTATACATGTGTGTATGTGTGAATTAATTAATATGGTGGTTTGTGAGACATTGATGATATATATATGCATGATTGGTTCTACTAGAAATTCTATATGTATGAGAAATTCTATATGCATAACGTGTACAATGTGTAGTATCGTAAAATACTAGCAAACGAAAAAGAATTAAAATGGAAACACAAAATTAAATGAAAAAGAAATCATAAAACTAAAAAAACCCAACCCTTATAGTACCGGTTGGTCTTACCAACCGGTACTAAAGGGCTCCAGGCCCCCAGAGCTGGCTCGTGCCATGTGGTTGCCCTTTAGCACCGATTCGTGCTGAACCGTTACTAGGGGGGGGGCTTTAGTGCCCACACTTTAGTGCCGGTTATGGAATCGGCACTAAAGGGCCTTACAAACCGGTGCTATTGCCCGGTTCTGCACTAGTGACTAGTGCGGGGTGACGCCGGGCGTTGGCGGCGGCACGACGCTGTCGGGCGGGGAACGACAGTGTGGGCGGCGGCGGGCGACGTGGATCAGATCGGGCGCGTCGTTGGCATGTACGACGCAAAAGTGCATGCGCGACCTGATTGGGCAACATGCGCAATTGTCGGTAATATTCCCTCAGCTAGCGACGGCTCGTGCAGATATTTGTTGTGTCGGGCCCGCGGCGGTTATTAGGTGGGCGACCGTGTTGGGGAACGTAGTAATTTCAACAAAAAATTCCTATGCACATGCAAGATCATGGTGATGGCATAGCAACGAGAGGGGAGAGTAATGTCCACGTACCCTTGTAGACCGTAAGCGGAAGCGTTATGACAACGCGGTTGATGTAGTCGTACGTCTTCACGATCCGACCGATCCAAGTACCGAACATACGACACCTCCGAATTCAGCACACGTTCAGCTCAATGACGATCCCCGGACTCCGATCCAGCAAAGTGTAGGGGATGAGTTCCGTCAGCACGATGGCGTGGTGACGATGATGATGCTCTACCGGTGCAGGGCTTCGCCTAAACACTGCGACGATATGACCGAGGTGGAATATGGTGGAGGGGGGCACCGCACACGGCTAAGGAACGATCCGTAGATCAACTTGTGTGTCTAGGGTGCCCCCTTGCCCCAGTATATAAAGGGAGCAAGGGGGGTGCAGCCGGCCCTAGGAGGAGGCGCGCCGGAGGAGTCCTACTCCCACCGGGAGAAGGACTCCCCCTTCCCTAGTTGGACTAGGACTTGGGGGGAAGGAGGAGAGGGGGGAAAGGAAAGGGGGGCGCCGCCCCCCCCCCCCTCCTTGTCCTATTCGGACATGGGGGAGGGGCGCGCGGCTGCCCCTTGGCCCCTTCTCCTCTTCCTCCACTAGGCCCACTAAGGCCCATTAGATCACCGGGGGGTTCCGGTAACCTCCCGGTACTCCGGTAAAATGCCGATTTCACCCGGAACACTTCCGATGTCCAAACATAGGCTTCCAATATATCAATATTTATGTCTCGACCATTTCGAGACTCCTCGTCATGTCTGTGATCACATCCGAGACTCCGAACAAACTTCAGTACATCAAAACTTATAAACTCATAATAAAACTATCATCGTAACGTTAAGCGTGCGGACCCTATGGGTTCGAGAACTATGTAGACATGACCTAGAACTATTCTCGGTCAATAACCAATAGCGGAACCTGGATGCCCATATTGGCTCCTACATATTCTACGAAGATCTTTATCGGTCAAACCGCATAACAACATACGTTGTTCCCTTTGTCATCGGTATGTTACTTGCCCGAGATTCGATCGTCGTTATCCAATACCTAGTTCAATCTCGTTACTGGCAAGTCACTTTACTCGTTACGTAATGCATCATTCCGTAACTAACTCATTAGTTACATTTCTTGCAAGGCTTATAGTGATGTGCATTACCGAGAGGGCCCAAAGATACCTCTCCGACAATCGGAGTGACAAAACCTAATCTCGAAATACGCCAACCCAACATGTACCTTTGGAGACACCTGTAGTACTCCTTTATAATCACCCAGTTACGTTGTGACGTTTGGTAGCACCCAAAGTGTTCCTCCGGTAAACGGGAGTTGCATAATCTCATTGTTACAGGAACATGTATAAGTCTTGTAGAAAGCAATAGCAATATACTAAACGATCAAGTGTTAGGCTAACGGAATGGGTCATGTCAATCACATCATTCTCCTAATGATGTGATCCCATTAATCAAATGACAACACATGTCTATGGTTAGGAAACATAACCATCTTTGATTAATGAGCTAGTCAAGTAGAGGCATACTAGTGACTATATGTTTGTCTATGTATTCACACATGTATCATGTTTCCGATTAATACAATTCTAGCATGAATAATAAACATTTATCATGAAATAAGGAAATAAATAATAACTTTATTATTGCCTCTAGGGCATATTTCCTTCAGTCTCCCACTTGCACTAGAGTCAATAATCTAGTTCACATCACCATGTGATTTAACACCAATATTCACATCTGTATGTGATTAATACCCATAGTTCACATCGTCATCTGATCAACAGCCAAAGGGTTTACTAGAGTCGATAATCTAGTTCACATTGCTATGTGATTAACACCCAAAGAATACTAAGGTATGATCATGTTTTGCTCGTGAGAGAAGTTTAGTCAACGGGTCTGTCATATTCAGAGCCGTATGTATTTTGCAAATATTCTATGTCTACAATGCTCTGCATGGAGCTACTCTAGCTAATTTCTCCCACTTTCAATATGTATCCAGATTGAGACTTAGAGTCATCTGGATCGGTGTAAAAGCTTGCACTGTTATAACTTTTATGACGGGCTCTTTTATCACCTCCATAATCGAGAAGTATTTCCTTGGTCCTCACTAAGGATATTCTTGACCGCTGTCCAGTGATCTACTATTAGATCAAAATTGTATTCCTTTGCCAAACACAGAGCAAGGTATACAATAGGTCTGGTTCACAGCATAGCATACTTTATAGAACCTATGACTGAGGCATAGGGAATGACTTTTCATTCTCTTTCTATTTTCTGCCATAGTCGGGTTTTGAGTCTTACTCAACTTCACACCTTGCAACACAGGCAAGAACACTTTCTTTGACTGTTCCATTTTGAACTACTTCAAAAATTTATAAAGGTATGTTCTCATTGAAAAACTTATCAAGCGTCTTGATCTATCTATATAGATCTTGATGCTCAATGTGTAAGCAACTTCACCGAGGTATTTCTTTAAAAAAAACTTCTTTCAAACACTCCTTTATGCTTTCCAGAAAATTCTACATCATTTCCAATTAATAATATGTCATTCACATATACTTATCAGAAATGTTGTAGTGCTCCCACTCACTTTCTTGTAAATACAGGTCTTCCAAAAGTCTGTATAAAACCATATGCTTTGATCAACTCATCAAAGCGTATATTCCAACTCCGAGATGCTTGCACCAGTCCATTGAAGGATTACTGGAGCTTGCACACTTTGTTAGCATCTTTAGGATTGACAAAAACTTTCTGGTTGCATCATATACAACTCTTCTTTAATAAATCCATTAAGGAATGCAGTTTTGACATCCATTTGCCAGATTTCATAAAATGTGGCAATTGCTAACATGATTCAGACAGACTTAAGCTTCGATACGAGTGAGAAAATCTCATCGTATTCAACACCGTGAACTTGTTGAAAACCTTTCGCAACAAGTCGAGCTTAGTAGATAGTAACACTACTATCAGTGTCCATCTTCCTCTTGAAGATCCATTTTTTTAACATGGCTTGCTGATCATCGAGCAAGTCAATCAAAGTCCATACTTTGTTTCTCATACATGGATCATATCTCAGATTTTATGGCCTCAAGCTATTTCGTGGAATCTGGGATCATCATCGCTTCCTCATAGTTCGTAGGTTCATCATGGTCTAGTAACATGACTTCCAGAACATGATTACCGTACCACTCTGGTGACGATCTTACTCTAGAAGACCTACGAGGTTTGGTAGCAACTTGATCTGAAGTTTCATGATCATCATCATTAACTTCCTCACTAATTGGTGTAGGAATCACTCGAACTGATTTCTGTGATGAACTACTTTCCAATAAGGGAGAAGGTACAATTACCTCATCAAGTTCTACTTTCCTCCCACTCACTTCTTTCGAGAGAAACTCCTTCTCTAGAAAGGATCCATTTTAGCAACGAATATATTGCCTTTGGAACTGTGATAGAAGGTGTACCCAACAGTTTCCTTTGGGTATTCTATGAAGACGCACTTCTCCGATTTGGGTTCGAGCTTATCAGGTTGAAACTTTTTCACCTAAGCATCGCAGCCCCAAACTTTAAGAAACGACAACTTTTGTTTCTTGCTAAACCACAGTTTATAAGGCGTTGTCTCAACGGATTTTGATGGTGCCCTATTTAAAGTGAATGCAGCTGTCTTTAATGCATAACCCCAAAATGATAGTGGTAAATCGGTAAGAGACATCATAGATTGCACTATATCCAATATAAGTACAGTTATGACGTTCGGACACACCATTAAGCTGCGGTGTTCCAGGTGGCATGAGTTTGTGAAACTATTCCACATTGTTTTAATTGAAGACCTAAACTCGTAACTCAAATATTTGCCTCCGCGATCAAATCACAGAAACTTTATTTTCTTGTTACGATGATTCTCCACTCCACTCTGAAATTCTTTGAACTTTTCAAATGTTTCAGACTTGTGCTTCATTAAGAAGATATACTCATATCTGCTCAAATCATCTCGTGAAGGTCAGAAAATAACGATACCCACCACGAGCATCAATACTCATTGGACCGCATACATCAGTATGTATTATTTCCAATAAGTCACTAGCTCGTTCCATTGTTCCGTAGAACGGAGTTTCAGTCATCTTGCCCATAAGGCACGGTTCCTAAACATCAAATGATTCATAATCAAGTGATTCCAAAAATCCATCAGCATGGAGTTTCTTCATGCGCTTTACACCGATATGACCCAAACGGCAGTGCCACAAATAAGTTGCACTATCATTATTAACTTTGCATCTTTTGGCATCAATATTATGAATATGTGTATCACTATGATCGAGATCCAATAAACTATTTTCATTGGGTGTATGACCATCGAAGGTTTTATTCATGTAAACAGAACAACAATTATTCTTTGACTTTAAATGAATAACCGTATCGCAATAAACATGATCAAATCATATTCATGCTCAACGCAAACGCCAAATAACATTTATTTAGGTTTAACACTAATCCCGAAAGTATAGGGAGTGTGCGATGATGATCATATCAATCTTGGAACCACTGCCAACACTCATCGTCACTTCCCCTTCAACTAGTTTCTGTTTATTCTGTAACTCCTGTTTCCAGTTACTAATATTTAGCAAGCGAACAAGTATCAAATACTCAGGGGCTACTATAAACACTAGTAAAGTACACATCAATAACATGTATATCAAATATACCCTTGTTCACTTTGCCATCCTTCTTATCCACCAAATATTCAGGGCATTTCCGCTTCTAGTGACCATTTCCTTTGTAGTGTAAGCACTCAGTTTCAGGCTTTGGTCCAGCTGTGGGCTTCTTCGCGGGAGTGACAACTTGCTTGTCATTCTACTTGAAGTTCCCCTTTCTTTCCCTTTGCCCTTTTTCTTGAAACTAGTGATCTTGTCAACCATCAACACTTGATGCTCTTTCTTGATTTCTACCTTCGTCGATTTCAACATCACGAGGAGCTCGGGAATCGTTTTCATCATCCCTTGCATACTGTAGTTCATCACAAAGTTCTACTAACTTGGTGATGGTGACTAGAGAACTCTGTCAATCACTATCTTATCTGGAAGATTAACTCCCACTTGATTCAAGTGATTGTAGTATCCAGACAATCTGAGCACATGCTCACTAGTTGAGCGATTCTCCTCCATATTTTAGCCATAGAACTTGTTGGAGACTTCATATCTCTCAACTCGAGTATTTGCTTGAAATATTAACTTCAACTCCTGGAACATCTCATATGGTCCATGACGTTCAAAACATCTTTGAAGTCCCGATTCTAAGCCGTTAAGCATGGTGCACTAAACTATCAAGTAGTCATCATATTGAGCTAGCCAAACGTTCATAACGTCTGCATCTGCTCCTGCAATAGGTCTATCACCTAGTGGTGCATTAAGGACATAATTCTTCTATGCAGCAATGAGGATAAACCTCAGATCACGGACCAAGTCCGCATCATTGCTACTAACATTTTTCAACACAATTTTCTCTAGGAACATATCAAAATAAACATATGAAAGCAACAACGCAAGCTATTGATCTACAACATAATATGCAAAATACTACCAGGACTAAGTTCATGATAAATTAAAGTTCAATTAATCATATTACTTAAGAACTCCCACTTAGATAGACATCCCTCTAATCTTCTAAGTGATTACGTGATCCATATCAACTACACCATGTCCGATCGTCACGTGAGATGGAGTAGTTTCAACGGTGAACATCAATATGTTGATCATATCTACTATATGATTCACGCTCGACCTTTCAGTCTCCGTGTTCCGAGGCCATATCTGTTATATGCTAGGCTCGTCAACTTTAACCTGAGTATTCCGCGTGTGCAACTGTTTTGCACCCGTTGTATTTGAACGTAGAGCCTATCACACCCGATCATCACGTGGTGTCTCAGCACGAAGACCTTTCGCAACGGTGCATACTCAGGGAGAACACTTCTTGATAATTTAGTGAGAGATCATCTTAAAATGCTACCGTCAATCAAAGCAAGATAAGATGCATAAAGGATAAACATCACATGCAATCAATATAAGTGATATGATATGGCCATCATCATCTTGTGCTTGTGATCTCCATCTTCGAAGCACCGTCGTGATCACCATCGTCACCGGCGCGACACCTTGATCTCCATCGTAGCATCGTTGTCGTTACGCCATCTATTGCTTCTACGACTATCGCTACCGCTTAGTGATAAAGTAAAGTAATTACAGGGCGTTTGCATTTCATACAATAAAGCGACAACCATATGGCTCCTTCCAGTTGCCGATAACTTCGGTTATAAAACATGATCATCTCATACAATAAAATATAGCATCATGTCTTGACCATATCACATCACAACATGCCCTGCAAAAACAAGTTAGACATCCTCTACTTTGTTGTTTCAAATTTTACGTGGCTGCTACGGGCTTTAGCAAGAACCGTTCTTACCTATGCATCAAAACCACAACGATAGTTCGTCAAGTTAATGATGTTTTAACCTTCGCAAGGACCGGGCGTAGCCACACTCGGTTCAGCTAAACTGAGAGAGACAGACACCCGCCAGTCACCTTTAAGCACGAGTGCTCGTAACGGTGAAACCAGTCTCGCGTAAGCGTACGCGTAATGTCGGTCCGGGCCACTTCATCTCACAATACCGCTGAGCCAAAGTATGACATGCTGATAAGCAGTATGACTTGTATCGCCCACAACTCACTTGTGTTCTACTCGTGCATATGACATCTACGCATAAAAACTGGCTCGGATGCCACTGTTGGGGAACGTAGTAATTTCAAAACATTTCCTACGCACAGCAAGATCATGGTGATGGCATAGCAACGAGAGGGGAGAGTAATGTCCACGTACCCTTGTAGACCGTAAGCGTAAGCGTTATGACAACGCGGTTGATGTAGTCGTACGTCTTCACGATCCGACCGATCCAAGTACCGAACGTACGGCACCTCCGAGTTCAGCACACGTTCAGCTCGATGACGATCCCCGGACTCCGATCCAGCAAAGTGTCGGGGATGAGCTCCGTCAGCACGACGGCGTGGTGACGATGATGATGCTCTACCGGCGCAGGGCTTCGCCTAAACACTGCGACGATATGACCGAGGTGGAATATGGTGGAGGGGGGCACCGCACACGGCTAAGGAACGATCCGTAGATCAACTTGTGTGTCTAGGGTGCCCCCTTGCCCCCGTATATAAAGGGAGCAAGGGGGTGCGGCCGGCCCTAGGAGGAGGCGCGCCGGAGGAGTCCTAATCCCACCGGGAGTAGGACTCCCCCATTCCCTAGTTGCACTAGGACTTGGGGGGGAAGGAGGAGAGGGGGGAAAGGAAAGGGGAGGGGGCGCCCCCCTCCTTGTCCTATTCGGACTTGGGGGTGAGGGGCGCGCGGCTGCCCCTTGGCCCCTTCTCCTCTTCCTCCACTAGGCCCACTAAGGCCCATTAGGTCACTGGGGGGTTCCGGTAACCTCCCGGTACTCCGGTAAAATGTCGATTTCACCCGGAACACTTCCGATGTCCAAACATAGGCTTCCAATATATCAATATTTATGTCTCGACCATTTCGAGACTCCTCGTCATGTCCGTGATCACATCCGAGACTCCGAACAAACTTCGGTACATCAAAACTTATAAACTCATAATAAAACTGTCATCGTAACGTTAAGCGTGCGGACCCTATGGGTTCGAGAACTATGTAGACATGACCTAGAACTATTCTCGGTCAATAACCAATAGCGGAACCTGGATGCCCATATTGGCTCCTACATATTCTACGAAGATCTTTATCGGTCAAACCGCATAACAACATACGTTGTTCCCTTTGTCATCGGTATGTTACTTGCCCGAGATTCGATCGTCGTTATCCAATACCTAGTTCAATCTCGTTACTGGCAAGTCTCTTTACTCGTTACGTAATGCATCATTCCGTAACTAACTCATTAGTTACATTTCTTGCAAGGCTTATAGTGATGTGCATTACCGAGAGGGCCCAGAGATACCTCTCCGACAATCAGAGTGACAAAACCTAATCTCGAAATACGCCAACCCAACATGTACCTTTGGAGACACCTGTAGTACTCCTTTATAATCACCCAGTTACGTTGTGACGTTTGGTAGCACCCAAAGTGTTCCTCCGGTAAACGGGAGTTGCATAATCTAATAGTTACAGGAACATGTATAAGTCATGAAGAAAGCAATAGCAATATACTAAACGATCAAGTGCTAGGCTAACGGAATGGGTCATGTCAATCACATCATTCTCCTAATGATGTGATCTCATTAATCAAATGACAACACATGTCTATGGTTAGAAAACATAACCATCTTTGATTAATGAGCTAGTCAAGTAGAGGCATACTAGTGACTATATGTTTGTCTATGTATTCACACATGTATCATGTTTCCGGTTAATACAATTCGAGCATGAATAATAAACATTTATCATGAAATAAGGAAATAAATAATAACTTTATTATTGCCTCTAGGGCATATTTCCTTCAGACCGCCCGTCTACAGTATCAGTGTGGGCAACAGCTAGTTGACTAGTTTAGTCCCACCTCGGCCGCCGAACGACGCCCCAACCAGCTTAAATAGCCGTGTCAGTTAATCCATACATGGTCATATTTAATATTGTGATATGGCTCTACATAACTGCCCGGGTTGTACTGCCCGGGCAGTTAGGTAAAGTCACATCGCACTATTAAATATGTATTTATTTATTTGTAGAATTTTGCCGTTTTGTGTATTTTTTTAACTTTCCGCGAAAAACAAACATGTTTCTAAAATTTTTTTTACTCCGTCGCATCCGCCAAAGTTGCTCATTTGTTTTCCACGGGCCATAGTGACAATGCAGGGCACGCACGCCAAAATTTGTCGCGTTCCGACGCTGTACGGATTTTCTATGATTTTCTGGGCCAAAAACCCCCAAAACACTGCCCGGACGTGACGCAACGTGCGTTCGTAGTCGGATTTCATTCATATCTGCCGTGCGGTACCCGGGAGGGTCCCCACACGCGCTGGCAAAAGATGGGTGCATTCCGGCAAACCGCACTAGCACTTGTTGTGGAACCCGGTGGTTTCGGTATGGGCGGAGAGGACCCTCGGTCGTACGTTTCTCCATCGCATCCGTCAAAGTCGCTCATTTTTTTCCACGGACCACAGTGACGAT
>NC_057801.1:32287091-32307562 GCF_018294505.1 Triticum aestivum | reverse complement strand
CTATGGAACCCGGTGGTTTCGGTATGGGCGGAGGGGACCCTCGGTCGTACGTCTCTCCGTCGCATCCGCCAAAGTTGCTCATTTTGTTTCCACGGGCCACAGTGACCATGCAGGGCACGTACGCCAAAATTTGTCGCGTTCTGACGCTGTACGGATATTCTATGATTTTTCGGGCCGAAAACCCCCAAAACACTGCCCGGACGTGAGCAACGTGCGTTCTTAGTTGGATTTCGTTCATCTCTGGCGTGCAGTACCCGGGCGGGTCCCCACACGCACTGGCAAAAGTTGGGTGCATTCCGGCAAACCGCACTGGCACTTGCTCTCAAACCCGGTGGTTTCGGTGCGAAAAGGTGTGTACCGAACACCTTTTTTTCTGTAACTTTCAAACATGCCAAAAATTGTGTATCGCATTGTATCTACATGAGAATCATGGGTGCCAATTTTCAGTGCATTTTGGGTCTATTTGCATTTTCTACGGTTTTTGGCGTCGACAGTCCAAAAACACTGTTTTTAATTCAAAATTATTTCATACTAAGTTATAAAAAAAATACGAATTCCTTCTTCTAATTTCGTTTTTGTCCTTTTCCTTTCCTCCTCTCTTCATCTCTTTTTTATATAATTTTTATTATTCTTTCAATTTTACTGGTAAACTTTTTAATTTTAATTTCTTTCTGGTCACTTTTATTTTATAAAATGATTCACTTTTTTCCATAATATTTCATACTAATTTTCATTCCAGCATAACGATAAACGATAGTTCATTCAACAAAAGGACGGTTCATTTTACATTAAAACATAAAAAACTTAATTATACAGGACTTAATTTAACTTAATTAAACATAACGACCTAATCTAAACCTAATCTACTCGTCGGAGGCGGAGGCGGCGAGGTCCACGATCTCGCCCGCACCGACGTCACCATCATCGTCACCGTTGCCGTCGTCGCTGCTCTTGCCGCCGTCGTCCTCCTCCGGAGCAACCTGCGGTTGCGCCGCTTCGATGGCCGCCGCCGCATCCAGTGCGTCCTGCAGCTCGGCGGCCTCTGCTGCCGCCGCCATAGCCGCCGCGGCGTCGAGTGCGGCCTGCAGCTTGGCGGCCTCTCTCGCCTCCGCGGCCGTCGCCGCGGCCGCCGCTTCTGCCTGGGACGCACGCAGTGCGATGAGATAGCTGGGGCAGTCGTCGGGGTTGCCGTCCTCGCGCAGTGCGAACTGCTCCGGCGGGATCGCGACGACGGGAGGCGACGCGGGCCGGGCGAGGGCGGAAACCGGACGGCGGGACGAGCTCGGAGACGGCGCGGCCGCCGAAGGGGGACGACGGGGCCGACGCGGGGCGGAAGACGAGCCACGCGCAGCAGACGACGAGCCGCCCGGGCCCGACGACGAGCCGCCGGTCCGCGACTCCCAACGAGCCTGCCCGACGACGGGCCAGTAATCCTTGCCCTTCCAGAATCTCGTGCGGCTGACGATGTTCCACCGGCCACCCTCGTGCCGGCGCAGCTCGTCCGGCGACGCGTCGGGCCCCCTCGTCGGGTACCCGTCAGCGGTGATGTGGAATGCGTGCGGCAGACGGCAGCCGGCGACACCATCATCCCGAGACGGATGAGCTCGTCTGCCTCCGGCGTGCTCAGGCTCGTCGGCCACGAGCCGCTGCCGCCGTCGGACGCCATAGAGGCCGCCGGGAAGGGAGCTCGTCGGCGGTGGAGCGCGTCGGTGGGTGGGGCGAGCGGGGCGAGGCGCGTCAAGTGGAGTGGGGCGAGTGGGGCGAGCGGGGCGAGGCGCGTCGAGTGGAGTGGGGGAGGCAGACGGGACGACGAGCGGCGTTTTAAAGACGGGCGTCGGTGGGTGGGGGAGGCCGTCCGGTAGGCGACCGACGCCCGGCTTAACACCGGCATTAATGGCGCATCGGGCCGGCGGCCGCCTCGGGAACCGCCCTTGACCGATGCTTAGACGGCACGCAACCGCCCGTCCCCACACGTGCGTCGTGTTTTTTTGTTTTCCTTTTTTCCCATCCAGCCGACACCACGTCGCCACGAGTACGTCGCTCAACAGGTCGCATCGTCTTTTTTTTCTTTGTTCGTCGTCGTATGTACACGGGCGGCCGCGTGTATGGGTAGTCGACGTACAACCCCGTCGCGTGGGTACAGCCCGTCGCGCAGGCGGGTACAGCCCCGTCGCGCGGGTACAGCCCCGTCGCACGGGCGGCGGCTTTTTTATGTGCTGGGACGATCCTGCCCTTTTTAATGAAGGGATACGGAGCGATCTCAGCCATTGTTGTATTTAGGGGGTTGTACCGAAGAAGAAGGGTAATTGATTTTCGTTCTCCTTTTGTCTCTTTGCAAATGGTTCTCGGCGAGGCAAACTCGCAAGCATGTGTTTAGCTAAAGATTTTTTACGGTACATCATACTACCGGATTTAATAAGTAGTATTATGTTGATCCAATGGTTGATATTATTAGTATTAGATTTGGCTTGAGGACAGCTTCGTAATTTCAATGTCTCGATCTGGTTTGGCTAGTTACAGTAAAAGGTCTCTTTAATTTATAGGTTCCGAGATCAGCTTGGTCGTAAGCTTTAATATGTCGTATGGTAACGTGGTCATGAAGCGTGCTGTTTAGTGTTTATGCTTCTTGTGTTTGGCGTGAGCCCTATGGCGCTTGTTGATGTTGGAGGGAAGTGAGTCTTTGAGTGCAAATAGACCAGTATTACTCTGTAGATACACTTGGGAGTTAGAACCTGCCATCATATCAAATGCGGTGTTCGTATTGCAATGGACATTAATCAAAGTGCAATCCTATATACTTGTAAATGATGAGGTTATCCTTCTACTTGTAAATGATGCTACATTACTTGTGAATTAATAAAGGAGACGTTTATCAAACAATTAAAGATAAGAAGAAGACGTGGTCTCCGATTCCAATCTTGTAAGCTGCCAAGGGCCCACCGCGGATGGAGTCCAATCAAATTAATTCCGTTGCTGCTCGTAGAGTAAAATGCACCATTGCCCCCTGAAGTTGCTGGCTAGATCTCAAACGGTCCTCAAACTCAAGAAGTGCACCAATACAGTCCCAATACTTGTCAATACGGTCCTCAAACTTGTTGCACCGGTCCTGGCGTACGGTCACACATATGATTCATGTATACAATAGCGTACTGGGCAATGCCACATCAGTGTTATACGTGGGTCCCACCTATCAATGGGCGCGACAAAGATTTTTTTTAAAACAAAGTGTGGAGCATGGCAGGTAATCAAACCTGCAACCCCGCGGTAGGGGGCAAGCGGCTGCGCAAGATCTAACCAACACATATTGCGCCAATTCTTGTTCAAATAGAGGTGCATTCTTAATTTATTATCTAAGATTTCAATCTAAGCGTTCAATCTCTGCATGATGTTGCCCAACAAAGAACTTCTAGAGGATGTTGCCAAACAACGGCAGAAGGAATGCAACAGTTGACGCGAAAGAGTAGATGTTCTTCAAGATTGTTGAAGGGACGTAGAAGATAAATTATGCATGAATTCTGAAAAATCTTTGATATTCAAGCCTAATAATTAAGGGCACACTTAATTAAGAGTTTTGCAAAGTGTGGGGAGGGGGGGGGGGCAAGGGCCCCTGGCCCCATGAAGCTCCGTCAATGCTGATGTGATCCTTCGATTCACACTATATAGTACTCCCTCCATTCCTAAATATAAGTCTTTATAGAGATTCCACTATGAACCACATACGGATGTATATAGATGCATTTTAGAGTGTAGATTGACTCATTTTGCTCTGTATGCGGTCCGTAGTGAATTCTTTTCAAATACTTACATTTAGGGTACACACGCAGGTCGCGTTGCTTTTCATGCTGGACATTCGCACGGCTTTTGATTCAGTTAGATAGGACTACAAGCTTTGGACGATGCTCTCGTTCGCCAAGGAAAAAATCTCATTGCGGCTCAAGGCATTAGGCGACACTATGGGGGAAGGAACGTGACACCAACGGCCTCGCTGTCGATCAGGGACAAGATGCCTGCGGCAACAACGGCATGGCCCCTCTTGTGTGGGAGGAGAGGTGGAGGCAAAGAGGAGAGAGGGAATGGTGCTTGCGGGAGGTGGAAGACGTGTAACAGGATAAGGTAAAATAAGACGTGGGTGGTGGGGTGGACCTTAACTCTGCATGTGGCTGTGTGGGACGTGTCAGTGAACAGTGCGACCGCCGCTCCGCAAGACGTAGCCGGTCACCCAACATAAATTGTTTACTTATGTTTTATTGCTCCGTAGGAATGCATGGACACCTTACTAATTGCTTGCTTGCCACTTTTTGTGCACTTTTCATAATCCGTTGTTATGTTTCTTTTTCTGAAGGATAATCCTTATAAATTGAATTTTCTTTTAGATTATAACGTTGTCTGTATAAATAATAATATTATAATACTCACAAGGTTGCAGTGGCGGTTGCGTTGATATCCATTATGGTCCGATGCATGGCCAATGAGATTGGGTTCCACGCATGGACCTACTAAATATGTAGGTAGAAATTACAATGGTAGATGTTAGGTTAATCAACTCAACTACTATATTGTAAACATGAAAATTCTGAGAACTAGGATGTAGCCTAGTGGCAAGGGAGTGCAGTGGTGTCTCTAGCAACCAGGGTTTGAGCCACGTCGGGGACGAATTTCTGGTTTCTCACAAGGGATGCTTCTCCTATATCAATAAACTATGGGTGCTGGTGCCCATAAGTTTCATCTTTTTTTAAAACATGAAAATTCTCGGGTCCCGTTGCAACACACAGGAACACACCTATTTAAATTAGAAAAAAGTAAAGCCAATTGAATCTTGAACATGCACCATATTCATCATGTCATCTTGAAAACAATCCGAAGTTCTAAATAACGAAGAACACGGTAAGAGGTAGCTGAAACAAATGGCATGCTTGGACGAATCTTATACTACACAATGTTCATCTATCGTTGAATGTATTTATCGTGCTTGTGATCAGGCACCCTCCACGAATTAGAGCCTCAAGGTCAGGTCATCCGCCTCGCCGGCTCTGTCACTCAGCTGCGGCTCTGCGGCATGTTCGGGTGCCCGTAGTAGACCCATGAAGTCTATCTCCATCGGAAGGGGACCTCCACGGCGGTATTCCACCCAGAAGGCAAGGTTGGGTGCAAGCACAAGTAGCAACGGCCCCAAAAGGGTAAAGTCAGACACGGAGGAGGCTGGTTGGGGCAGGCTTACCGGCATGTTCCGGTGGCGATTGTTGCGGCAGCTCTGCGAGGACATGTGGCCACCAAGGGCTTGGTGTGTGACCCACCTCCTGCGGCAAAAAAAGGCATGTGTAGCCCTCATGCGACCGCCGCAGCGGCTGTTGTTTCCAGGGGTTTGGTGCGCCACCATCGGAAGCCATCTCCCGCGAGAAGGGTTTTGGCATGCGTATATCTAGCTTGAGTTTATATACGTATGGCTCACAACGGTCAAAAGCAATGACAGTGTGAAATCTGTACAATTGAGAATTCAGGCCTACCATACACCGATGAGAATGGTAAGTAATTGATCGAGAATGAAATGCGTGTGGTTAAAGAAAGAAACAAGCAATGTGCATGCACTCCCAAGATCCAGGCATGCATGGGTCCCACATTGTATACATCACGACACATATTATGAAAATAAGAATTTAAATAACCAACTATATTAAGAAAGAAACAAGAGTCTTGTTGTGCAAGTGCACCCAAGTCACGTGACACAAAGTTTTGCTAATGGCTTGATGAGTGCCAGTAGGGCGACTCGCTTGTCTTGTGCACGTGCAAATCACGCCTCACCTAATCTAAGCCTATCCTTCTCCATACTCTCAGCAAGAGCTCATGGCAACTGTATAAAGGTCATGTGATATAAAATATCTAGAGCACATCAAGAATTTTCATTGAATACGATAGTATCATTTGGTGGTGATGAAGTTAGTTAACCAGATATTCTATTCACATTAGAAAATTACATAAAATGATTTGGATCATCTCAACATGAATGATAGATAGTAGCTACTACTAGAGTACAAGCGACTCTTTTGTTGTTGGTGCCTAACTCTCCTTCCCCACCCACCCACCCGCCATCGACTGACTTCACGGGAGCAAGGCCCCTGCGGCGGCGGGCCATCTCGGGCCTCCTCATCCCTGGAACATTTGCAAATCTTGCTTTTCTTGTTGGACATTCGCAAGGCTTTTGATTTAGTTATATAGGATTACATCTTCGATCTCCTGCAGAGAAGGGGGATCCCCAGTCGGTTCAGGGCCTGAATCGCCAGCTTGTTAGGACCTCGACAGAGAAATGCAAGGTTAATTGGAAAACTGTCTGCCGCCCCACCCACCTTGGGGGTCTCGGTGTGATCCATCTACAAAAATTGCGAGGGCGATGCAGTTACGTTGGCCATGACTTGAATGGATTGGCCCAAGCAGGTTGTGGTTTGGCATGGGCAAACTTTGTGATGCCATGGACACGAAGTTCTTCTACACCTATACCTGATTCACCATCGACAATGGGGACAAGACACCATTATGGGATGCGTGATGGTTCGATGAGACAAGGCCGAAAGACATTGCCCCCTTTGTCTACCAGGCCGATCGAGTTAACTAGAGATTTTCCATGGAACATTTATTCGAGTACCAACTTTGGAACATTCTCTTGCATGTCCTTAAAAGTGGAATAAGTCTATTCAACAAAGTGAAATTTGTTCTTACAAATAACTGGAACTATTTTCTTAAAGACAAATGGATTTTTAATTACCAAAATTGTTTTATTGAAATGCGTGAAATTAGTTTATTGGAATACTTGAAATTAGTTTTCTGAAATAAGTGAACGTAGTCTTTTAATTAATTGAAATATGTTTTTTAAAGACTTGAAACCAATTTTTTTTAAATTATTGAAGGTAGTTTATTGAAATCTAATTTTTGAAAAACCCAAAATCATTTTGTTGAAAAGAGTGAAATTAGCATTTTGAAATTATTGAGATATGTTTCCTTAATGAATTGAAACAACTTATATAAATGAGAAAAATGATTTTTTGAAATAATTGAAATCAGTTTTGGAAAGATTTGAAATTAGTTTTTAAAATTATTGATATCCTATAAAAAAAAGCATTTCCGGGCCGATTCCGGACGACATTCGGAAAGAAACCGCCGTGGACCGTCTCCGACCCTACTCCGGTACAACCATACGGAACTAGAGGACCGATCTTTATATGGGAGCAACTAGTTAACAAGAGCTGCTTCGGGAGCCTCGCAACGATCAGCGCCACTTGGCGCGCTCTCAGCCATTCGCCACGTGTCGCGCTCTGGACGCTCCCTCCGGATTTTGTTTTTTATTTTTCTGCACGCGTTTTCGGCTTTTTAAACGGTTTTTTCCGGGTTTTTTTGACGTTTTGGTTTTTCACCGGTCTTCCTTAGCTTTTCGATCAAAAAAAATTCGAAAAAAAAATTTTGAACAAAAAAACGCGTTTTCTGTTTTTTTTTTCTTTCCCGAGAGTCACGGTTTTGCTTCCGCGAGAGGCACGGTTATGCTTTCGCGAGAGTCACGGCCGTGCCTCTCGTAGAGGGAAAAACAAAACGCGTTTTTCTGGCTTTTTTACTTTTGCGAGAGGCACGGTTGTGCTTTCGCAAGATTCACGGCCGTGCCTCTTGAAAAAGGAAAAACAAAACGCGTTTTTTGTTTTTTTTTCTTTCACGAGAGTCATGGTTTTGCTTTTGCGAGAGGCACGGTTGTGCTTTCGCGAGAGTCACGGTCGTGCCTCTCGGAAAGGGAAAAATACGCATTTTTTGTTTTTTGTTCTTTCGCGAGAGTCACGGTTTTTGATTCCGCGAGAGGCACGGTTGTACTTTCACGAGAGTCACGGCCGTGCCTCTCATAAACGAATTTTTTTTGTTTTTTTTGTTTAACGATAGTCACGGTTTTGCTTCCACGAGAGTCACGATTGTGATTTCACGAGAGGCACGGGCGTGCCTCTTTCAGAATGGGAAAAAACCATGCTCCCGGTCCGGTTTTTCGCCCGATTTTTTTCGTCCGATTTTTTTCGTGAAAAAAAGTTCGTCAAAACCTATCAACATGGGATCTAGTTTTGAAGATCTCGACGCGAGGAATCCAATGGAGAAAACGGTTCGAGATTTGGACGCACGGTTTGGGAGATAAAACATTTTGAATAAATAGATTTACGAAAAAAGGGAAAACTCACAGATTACGACAAGTGGCATGATGCATGTGCGCCACTTGTCGCGATCTGGGAAAGTAGAGTGTTGTTTGAAACGAGTACTCCTTAATCAGTGAGTTCGTCTTTATATAGGTACCTTTTTCCAACCGGGCTCACACCCCTTTCCATTAATTTTGCAATCAACGGAAATACATCAGTCCGTTACTGTTGTTTGGAGAGCAACGCAAAATGAGCATCGAGCCGAATAAGACCAACTACCAAGCAAAGGAGACTGAAAGGGGAAGAGCGGGTTGGTGCATCGCCAGAAAACCCACTGCATGATAGCCCTGAAGCGGACTATCAGCCGTGGGGCGAAAACCTGACGACACAATCAACCAAAGCTCGCTACAGATTTAACCTGACTAGAGTCTAGCCTTGAGAGGATAGAATAATCAACACCAAAAGGAGCGATCCAGCGGGCATCAATCCCCAGTGGATATAAGGCTAAGCTAAGATGAGACTATCATGATCTAACCAATCTGTATGCCATCACCATCTCCCAGCAGAAGCCTGCCACGTGCATAAGGTCTGTCCGCCAGCGCCGCTGCCACATGAGCCAGTCTCTTCACGCCATCCTGGAATTTCCTCCTGTCATCCTCCTTAAGCAACCCTGCCCAGTATAACATAAAAGAGCAAGCGGTGAAGACAGCCTCCAGCGGAGAGCGAGCATTATACTTATCAAAAGTAGTTTTGTTGCGAAGGCACCAAATTCCCCAGCATACTGCCGCAATGACCATCATATAGAATTTTTTGCCTCCAGGGAACAAATTATACATCCAAGCCAGACTTTGCCATATTGACCTGGGAGCACAGGAGGCCCCAACAGTCCACCCCAGCACCCCCCAAACTGTGCGGGCGAGAGGGCAAGTGAAAAAAAGATGGTTAGCAGTTTCCACATTAGTACAAAAAGAGCACAACGGGTTCCCTGGCCAATTCCTCCGCCGCATGTTATCGCGCGTGAGAACAGCATTTTGGAATAATTGCCATAGGAAAATTTTATTTTCAATGGGATAGTCGCTTTCCATACCCACTTATAATTAGGGCCAGATAAGTCTCTCTCCAGCCACTTATATACAGATTTAGTGGTGAATCTACCTCCCCTATTCAGAGACCAGGAAATAGCATCAGGGTTCTCATTCAGATGCAACTTCTTAGCCTCACACACCATCCACTTCCATTGTTCCTCCAGCTCTCCAAAGAGTCTACGTCTGAAGGGAAGATTATATTCATTGTCTACAAAAGAGGCGATAGAACAATCTTGATCTTGACAGATATCATACAAAACAGGGAAACGTTCCCGCAGGATATCATTTTCCACCCATGGGTCATGCCAAACCCTTGCCAGGTCCCCCTTGTTAATATTGACTCTTCTCCCGGCCATATAAACGTCTTTGACCTTCATGATAGATTTCCAACAGGGAGAGTCAGAGAAGCGGCTGCGAATGTTCGCGACCGTTTTGTTTCTGAAATATCTTGCCCGGATGATGCGTTGCCATAACCCATCACCAGTTTCCAGTTTCCACCACCACTTCACAAGTAGGCTGATATTTTGTTTGTGAAGGTCTTTTATGCCCAAGCCACCAATATTTCTCGATCGGCAAATTCTAGCCCATTTAACCATATGATAAGCACGCTTCTTATTCTTCCTCCTCCAAAAGAAACGTCTGCGATGTTTGTTAATCTTTTTTATCAATGTTTTGTTGAAAAGGAACATCGACATCAAGTAAGATGGGATACCATCCAAACTAGAATCAAGCAAGGTGAGCCTAGCACCAAAGGAGGCTGCATATGCCACCCATGCATCCAGTTTCTTGACCATTTTAACATCCAGGGAATCCAACTCAATGTTCTTAAGAGTGGAATAAGTAACTGGAACTCCTAAATATTTCATAGGTAAAGATCCCACACGACAGCCAAACAGATCAGCATATATGCTGTCCGTGTCATTATCCCCTCCCACCACAAACACTTCGCTCTTATCATAGTTAATTTTTAAGCCAGACATAAGCTCGAAAAGATACAACAACAGCTTAATGTTGATAGCTTTGTCAACATCATGTTCGAAGCACAGGACAGTATCGTCTGCATACTGCAGGATGCCTACCCCTCCTTCTACCAACCCAAAAGCAAGCCCCTTAATGAGATTATTTTTTTGGGCTGAAATGACCATCTTAGTCAGGCATTCTGCCGCAAGATTAAAAAGAAACGGAGAGTGTGGGTCACCTTGTCTCACCCCTTTAGCGCTCTGGATATAGGGCCCTATCTCGTCATTGATCTTTACACTAACCGTGCCATTCTTAAGGATTTGAGACACCCACCCGCACCATTTTGAATTAAAGCCTCGTTTAACATGACAATCCAGAAGGAATTCCCAGTTGACTTTGTCATAGGCTTTCTCAAAGTCAATCTTAAATATCACTCCCACATCTTTTTTCACATGAGTATAGTGCAGCACCTCATGCAAAGATAGGATGCCATCCACAATGTGTCTCCCCTTAATGAAGGCATTCTGCTGGATGCTAAAATTTTTGCTAGCAACTTTCGCAGCCCTAAGATCCATAGCTTTCGTGATCAGTTTGTATGGGCATCGCAGCAAGCAAATAGGTCGATACTGCTGTATCCTATTTGCCTCCGCAGATTTAGGGAGCAGCGTGATAACCCCATAGTTCAAGCGTTGAACATCTAATTTTCCCTCATAGAACCACTCAAAGAGATTGAACAACTCTGGACTCACAACGCCCCAGCAATGTTGATAGAATTCCGTAGGAATATTATCCGGTCCAGGGGCACGATTAGGTTTCATCGCAAACAGTGCCGTCTTGATTTCTTCAAGAGAAAAAGGGCGGGTTAGGTACTCATTATCCTCAGGCATGATGTTTTCATCCTGGGACCATAATGAGGCGTCGATATGGCAAATGTTGCCAGGGGCTGATCCAAACAACTCTCTGTAGTAATTGGTAGCATGAGAAAGCAGGTTTTTGGTCCCTTCTATAACCACGGAGCCACACTTCAATGAAACCATGGAATTTTTCCTACGACGCCCATTGGCTACCCTGTGAAAGAAGCCAGTGTTGTTGTCTCCTTTTAGAAGCCATCTCCCACTCGAAAACTGGTGCCAATGGGTCTCTTCCTCAGTATACATGTTATTAAGCTCTACTAGAATATTCAACTTCCTAGTATAGGCCTCCCCACACAGGTCATTTTCTTCTTCCATTTTCTCCAGCTCCTGAAGCTCGAGCCTGATAAGATTTTTCCTAATTTTATACTGACCAAAAATGTTGGACCCCCATCCTTTGAAGAATTTCTTAATTCTTTTCAACTTGATATTTAAAACATCAATAGGGTCACTAGTGTAAACAGGCTGCGCCCAGATAGCAGCTACTAGAGGAAGAAACTCAGGATTGCTCAGCCAAGCGTTATCAAACTTAAAGCATCTGCTACCAGGTGCTCTAGGAGAAGCCACTCCCCCATCCAATAGTAAGGGATTATGGTCAGAGATCTCCTTAACTAGCTTTTTAACAGAGACAAGGGGATAAAGATCTTCCCAGTCTGAAGACATTAAAACTCTATCCAGCTTTTCGAGGGTAGGGTGTTCTTGTTTGTTCGACCAGGTGTAACAGCCACCTGACATATGAATCTCTCTCAGCCCCAGCAGGTGTATAACTGAGTTAAAGACATCAGAGAAATGAGATAAAGGGGTTCTTTTGTTCTTCTCTCCACTGTGACGAATGATGTTAAAGTCCCCTCCAACTATATAAGGAACAGAGATTTTATGGCACATAGATGACATCTCTGCTATAAATTCTGGTTTATTCTCATCCTGAGCCGCCCCATAAACTACCATCAGCACCCAATTGCAACTTCTGCTCTTATCAAAGAGTTTAACTTGCAAAATGTATCTCCCATGTTTCACTTCCATGATGTCGAACTTATCCTTATTGACCCCACAAAGGATTCCCCCAGATTTCCCCCTGCAAGGGTTCCATTCCCACATAAATCTTTGGTGTGGATCTAATTTTCTAAAAAAAGAAGGAGTATAACTACTCTTCATGGTTTCCTGCAACCCAATGAAATCCACCTCATTGACATTGATCAGATCAGTGAGACAGGTAGACATGCCCTTCTTACCTGCCCCCCTACAATTTCAAAAGAGGCCAATCATTTATAACGATCAGGTTTATCTCTCACCCTGGTAGGTCTGCCATGATTCTTAGCAGCCTTACCCTCCCCCTCCTCCTTCTTCTGACTTCTAGTCATGGGTCTAACAGGGTCTTTATGGGGCGAAATGACCACTGTTCGTCTTCTCTGGTTTCTTTTTTTCTTTTGTTTGGATTGGACAAGAATAAAAGATTCCTCCTCATCTTTATCTTCTTCCCATGTCAAGGATAATGGAACACTGTTGCCCAACCCATCATTAATAACGATCTTGGGAGGATCCTTTTCATTTTTCTTATCTAGAAGTATCTTTATATAGGTACCTATTTTCCCATACCCGAAGAAGAGATCGTGGAACGAATTGTTGAGGCAGCGCCATCTTTCTCCGATGACGACGACGACGTGCTTCCAGCTCCAGCCTGCCGGGCACAGCTTCCGCACCGTCATCGATTCATCTCTGTTGCCGCCGAAGAAGAGGGCCGCAGCGGTATCTCCATGTCCAACGACGACGACGACGGGCTTGCAGTTCCAGTTAGCCGCCGGGTGCAGCCTCCGCACCACCATCCAGATCCAGGAATCGTTGTTGCCGCCCAAGAAGAGGCCGACAAGCACCACCCCCAGCGCCTCCTCATCCTCCTCGTCGGCTCTCTTGGTTTCTCCTCCAATGAAGAGGCGGTTGGATTACTACGTCGTCGACGCGGGCGCGGAGAGCTGCCCTCTGCATCAGGCCGGACCGGCGGGGGCGTGCGGCGCCATGGTGACGCTGGGATCGAAGCGCGCCAGGAAGGCCAGCTCCAGATACAGCGCAGACGTGTGGACGCAGTAATCGAGCAGACTTTCAGCAGCTGCTCGATTACTTGCTTGATGGCTTCGAGTTGGCGGACAGATTACATGGCTGCGTCACCGTCAACGTAGTACTTGTCTGCTTTGTTTCTGCTTCTGCGGTTAATTTCGGTAGTCTGCACTCCGATTTCCACACAACTGAATATTGTCTGGCATCTTCACTGTAATTCTCTTCAGAGTTCTGACACCCGACTCGTGACATGTATAGGTTTTTCTGAAATTTAATGCTTCGACTGCTGTCGCAACTTCAATCTTGTGCAGTCAATTCGATGTTGCGTGGTCAAATATATAAAATTTGTACTATATTTTTGCAAGATTTCTTCATTATATTTTTCCTTTTTCTTATAACAAAAAGAAGGGGAGTCAATTGACCACCAACCTTGCGCATGACTTCGGTAATGCTCCCAATGCATCGACTCTTCAACACATCCGTATCTAGACAAATCTGAAGGGGCTATCGTGTTTGCGTCTTAATGTTGGCTAGTTGTGCTAGAAAAGTGGAGGCGAAGAAAATAAAGGGAAACACCACACTGGATCGAAGAATTAATTTTACTATGCAAGGAAACAAGCTGAGATCTGGTATGAGCAACCACAACAAAAAACATCGATCTTTCCTAAAATCTCCCCGGTGCAAACTACTTTTTCTAGAAAATCATAAATTGGCATATATTGCACATTTCATCACCATCAATCTATAGACTTAATTGCATATATAAGTACCACAATTGGGGCAGTAATAGCGGATTGATACCACTTTTCTTAGTTTTTGCATGTCAGTACCAACTCTCGGGTGCGTGGTTACAAAACGATCTAAACACCATATAAGCACGTACTGACGCTGAAACTCTTGCATAAAAAAACTTGCTTTATATGTAATCATGCAAATACCCTTGTTTGCTTTATATGTCATTTCATATGCTCCTCTTGCCGTGAGTGTAAGGTTCAACTGGACTACAAGTGCCCATATGCTCTGTCAAGACTTCCTTCAAGTGCAGCTTGCTCCAATGACAAGTACGGATGTGCTGAGAAGGTCGCCTACTACAAAGAAGGACACAAGAGGGCACGTTTATTGAGGATCAAGCTTGGTGTGTGATGAAACCACGCATCAAAAAATAGCTTGATACTCATTTAAAAAAAATTGAGGACCATATTTATCTTGGTACTCATATTAAAATGGCGGTATGCATCCCTAGTTGGTGCAGAGGCCGGGAAGTAAAAATCTCTCCCATTTTTAATTGGTTAACTAGCAGCAGCTTTGTACGTACTGGTCAAGCTCGTGACCTCCTCCCCCCGTGCGGCGGCGCCGCGCCGCATCGGGGCCTCCCCGTCGGGCCTCCCTTTCCTCCCCGCCGGGCATCCCTCTCCTCCCGCCGCCGCCGCCGAGGGCATCGCAGGCTAAGCCTGCGGGCCGCAGCGACGGCGGAGGCAATCTTCCTTGGCCGGCGATCGGATCTGGGTGGCGGCGACCTACTCCGGCCGATTCAAGGGAGGTGGCGCAGGCCGGTGGCGACCAGGGTTGTCGTGCTGGCGGCAACGACGAAGAGATCACGTCGGCGGCTATGGTGTCCGATCTGGATCCCTTTCGGATCTGGATGGTGGTTCCTCGAGCCGTCGTGCACATCCTTTGTTCCGACGCGACAAGCGACCTCTGGACTAGGCATGCGACACGAGGACGTCGAGGGCTCCAGCCCTGGGCGTGGAGGTGGTGGCCATCTTCTTTGCCGGAGGTGGTCGGCTAGATGGTTGTGGATTTTCGCATCCAGTCCGGGCGTAGAGTGGGGAGACGAGGCTGCCGGTGAAAACCGTGTTATGGCTCGGGTCATGGCGGGCGATGGCGGCGTTTTCGCGTCGTTATCTTGTTGAAGACATCGCCTCTGCAGCTTCTCGCGACTTGCTTGCGCTGCTCTGGGTGAAAACCTAGATCCGGCAGGCGTCCTGGTTGAGAAGTGCGCCGGACTGGTAGGTGACCCATACCCGGCAGGCGTCCTGGTTGGGACCTCAGGTCTTAGATGTTAGGTTTGGCTGCGAGGTCTGTTTGGTACTAGGCCCAGACTATCAGCATCCCTTCATCACTTGGATAGGAGTAGCGACACTTTTGTTGCCTAGATGGTGGCTTCAGCCTTATCGTTGTATGACTTTGTATGGTCTTGTGTGAATAATTAATAAAATGGCTGCATGCATCTTCTATTGAAGATGCTCTTAAGGACAGGGCGTATATATGGGGCAGAAGTCAAAACAAACGATCGTTGTTTCCTACTCCTCTATGAACGCTTGCTCACACAATTAAGTTGCGTGTTTGCTATTTGTAAGTGGCTTGAAATTCCATTCGACGGCAGTCGGTTTTCACGTAGAAGAAGAAGAAGAAGGGGAGGGCTCAACCTTCAAAAAAAAATGCGGGTAAAAAATAATCAGCCAAGTTAACGTACAGTTGCCACCCATTAAATTGCACGTAAACTTAAAGGCTGGTTTCCTGGGAATGGGAAAGAGATCGATGAATGCCAAAGCCTCCTCGTTAACTGAACTTGGTGTGGAAGACGAAACGAAAAGCCTCACCGTGCGTGCATCTACCACTAGCTAGCATGTCGCTCGCTCAGTATATATATATTGGTCCTACTCCTAGCTTCCCCATCACCAATTCACCATCGCTAGTTCGTCCAGTTAGGACTTAGGAGACGTCCATCCACAAGAAGATGGAGAAGGCCGGTAGGAACGTGACCGTCAAAGTGGAGGAGCCGAACCTGGAGGGAGGAGGATCTACGGCCGTCATTCCGCTCCAGCAGGTTGCGTGTTTACCGGCTGGCCGCTTCGCGCTTGTTCTGCCGGAGATCACCTGTGGCGCCCCTGCGACCATCACCATCAGCATGGGCGACCAACGCAGCGAGGCGAAAGCCGCCGAGGATAAGCGCGAGAAGGCCGTGAAAGCAAAGGTAATGTGCTGACCCTAGCTAGGATTGTGTGGTGCTCTCAATCTGGCAATCTCTCTATCTGAAGCCGTCTCTTGTGTTGTGCTCTCACTCTGTCTCAGGGGCGGGTTCTCAAGATGGGTCCTTGTGGTGGCCCCGGTGGCGACGTGTGGAAGATGGACGTGCGCGGCGGCGACCGCATCGTCAAGGTGATCTTGTGGCATGCAGGCGCCGTCGATGCCATCTCGGTTTCGTACGAGCGGGACGGCCGGATTGAGCAGACCGAGCACTGGGGGAAACCAGAGGGTCGACAGCGCTCAGAGGTGATACTCATTAAGACCTACTCCATCCATCACATTATTCTTTGACAGATCTTTTCTGAAGGCGATGCCATGCCATTCCAATGAACGAACTATTTTGGAATTGAATCATAAATCGCGCCTAGGAAAATTAGCACCTCATGTATCTGTTATTTTGTTTTTGGCATGTGCAGATCTGTCTAGAGCCGGACGAATACCTCACTGGTATGAAAGGGCATGCGGGCGAGTTTGGTGGCTCTTACCTCGTCGGAGCGCTTACTTTAGTTGGCAATCGGCGCTCCTTCGGACCATACGGGACACGGAAAGGCGCACCCTTCGAGCTCCCCGCGGCTGGTGGTAGAATCATCGGGTTCCACGGGCGCTCCGGAGGCCTCGTTGACGCACTTGGCATTTACGTCGAAACGGACGGCTAAACTCTTCTATATCCGTGATGCATGTTTGTTGGCCTTGTGCTTCTTTTGTTGATGATTTCATCGTCAAATTTACTTCTCGCAAAGTGACAATAGGGGTGAATAAGATTGGCAGTCTTCTAGCCGACAACCATCCAACTACAAACCAAACTAAACATAATTACACTCCAAATTTGTAAATTGATTGCAACAAAAAGGAAATACCCATCCAAAATTCCTTGCTCTGTTTGGATGTTGACATTCATGGTCATGGAATTGAATTGGCCTCAATATCAAATCTCTGTGACTTTGATATTGACATTGAGCTTGAATTTTGTTGTTTGGATGTGCACAGAATTGACACTTAGAATTTGCATGAGTGGCTCAATTCCGAAGCTTGTTTGGATGGTCATTCTGTAGAATTGCTGGTTTGTCATAGGCTGAATATTGTACTTTGATGTAATGTTTAAAACTAAATTATATGCAATAGCAACACTTACACAAATACAACAATAATTACGCATCAATTACCAACAAACTCTCTCTCTCCCCCTCCCACCCTCTCTCTCTGTCTGCACATGGTCTCGTGTGCTCTTCTATGTCCGAAAAACAACAAAACAACAATACTGACCTGCAAAAGGTAAAAAACAATCTCATATTACTAGCACATACGGGTGAGGATTAGGGGATTAGGCTTTTGTGTAGGATTAGGGAGGGGCCAGGGGCTGGTGGCTAGAGGAAGACGTAGCCATGGGGGAAGATGCTGCCGTGCCTTCTGCCAAGGGAGGAGGGCGTGCGGTTGTGGGTCAAGCAGACGGCGACCACAAGAACTAGGGCAGGGCGAGGCGAGCGAGCAGGGAGATGGGAACGCGGGGTGGGTGAGGCGGACGCGCCTAAAGGTAGGCGCATGCGTGGGAGACCGCCGGAGAGAAGGAAGAAGGCGGAGAAGGATGACATGCGCCGCCGGATGCACCGCGTCGCGCCTGTGTTTCGCTTCCTCTCCCGCTCTCGTGTTCTTTTCCCTCGAGCACCGGTAAGTGAGCGCTTGACCCCGAATATCAGCCAAAGTCAAGGTCGTGGCCTCCGAATTCGGGAATAGCTACGCGGGCCGAGAGAGTGGGCTAGCCAATATCTCAGGCCAATTCAAAAACTCAATTCCCTGACCATCCAAACAATAACATTCGGGCTGGCCAATGCCAATATCAATTTCTAGGCCTCAATATCAACATCTGAACGGGGTGTTGGTCTCTTCTGCAATATATTCGCAATTTATGCAACACCATTGATACTCCTACTGCTCATGCCAGCAATATAATTGGAGTTTATGCAACACCATAGTGAAACTAGAGTTCTAGCCTTGTAGGAGCTCCGGTCCTCCTTCAAGGAAGCCCTTCAGCTTCTCCTTGATCTCCACACTAGAGCAGTAGCCTTATAGGGGCTCTTGTTCTCTTTTATGGCAGCTCTTCACCACATATAAATACATTTTTTTTGGCGTTTTTAGTTGTCTACCACAAACTCTATTATTAACAGTTGCAGCATTTGGCTTTTCTTCTTCCTGTTTCCCAGTTTAAAAATACCGCACAGCCGCGGAGAAGGAGATCCCATTGTCAGTTACCCTTTAGGCTACCACCACGGTCCATTCAGCCATCTTCCTTGACTCAGTTCACCCATCGCGACACTCATTTCTTTTTCATTTTCCTTGGCATGCCGAATCTCTCCCTGATGTTTGCTGAACACAACACCGTCCGATTCTGTTTTCATGTGACCAAATGAACTGGTAAATACTATGGTTCGTAAGTTTGAATATGATGTATGTATATAGGTTTTTTCATTTTTATTTGCATATAATATTCCATGATTACCACAGGTCATAGCAAAATACGTCACCAGATGCAGTAAAAAACACCCCCAATTGTGGATCCCAGCAAAAAAAGTCACTGATTCCAGCAATTATTGCACTAGTGCCAGCAAAACAAATCACCGACTGTAGCATGGGTGCCGCGTGGTGCAAAAAAGGGGGCCAAACCCAACACATCCCCTTATCGGGTCCAGCGCCTGCCGTAGCCAGCAGTAGCGCCGGTGCTTGCCACGAACAACACCGGGACTGGAAGGTTCGAGCACGCTTGGGGCACAACCCATTGCAAAGTAAGCTTTGAACGATGCTCTTGTTCGCCAAGGGAAAAAGATCATCGCAGCGTGGGCATCCGGTGGCACTATGGGGGAAGGTGCGCGACTCCGATGACCTTGCTGTCGATCAAGGACAAGATGTGTGTGGCAACAACGGCATATGCCCCCTCTTGTGGGGGAGGAGGGGTGGAGGCAAAGAGGAGAGAGGGAATGGTGGAAGACGCGTAAGGGGATAAGGCAAAAGGAGACGTGGGTGGTGGGGTGGGCCTTAAATATGCACGTGGCTGTGTGGGAGGTGCCAGTGAACAGTGCAACCGCCGCTCTGCAGGACTTAGCCGGTCACCCAACGTAAATTGTTTACTTATGTTTTATTGTTCCGTAGGAATGTATGGACACCTCACTATTTGATGCTTGCTTGCCACTTTTTGTGCACTTGAAGAGCTGTGAGCATGTTATATGCAACCTTGCCACTTTTTGTGCACTTGAAGAGCTGCACCTAAGAGCTGCACCTCCCTTCCATCTCTCATCAATCTTGTAGCCTCATCAACAGGCTGTGAGCATGTTATATGCAACAGGCAGTCCGTTTCCACTTCAACAGGACGCTCCGTCGAGGCATGCCAAGGAGATACCCTCCACGCAGGCGTACAGCTCGGCCTCCAGGGGTTCTGCGCAGGAGTAGAGCACACGCACGACAAGACGAGAGGATAATCTCTCCATTGTCGTCACGAATAATTAATCATCCCAGCACTAGCGCTGCCCGAACGCTTGCAGAAAGAGCCGTCGACGTTCAGCTTCAGCCATCCCACAGGTGGCGGCGCCCAGTTTTCCGGTGGCTTCGACACGTTCAGCTTTAGCTCGGGATCCTTCTTTTGCTCGGTTACATCGGCTGTCACCAATTTGACTGTTATGCCCAGATCCAGGCACGTTGTTGCATGACTGCGGGCTTCCAATGGTGGCATGGATGCGAGGTCGCA
Source organism: Triticum aestivum (assembly GCF_018294505.1). NCBI lineage: Eukaryota > Viridiplantae > Streptophyta > Magnoliopsida > Poales > Poaceae > Triticum > Triticum aestivum. The sequence continues at coordinate 32,287,638 of NC_057801.1, read as the reverse complement.
GTGCAACTGCATGGTTGAGGCATGACGGCGGGCAATTTTGGGCAAGGTTTTGGATCCCAAATAGGCAAATTTTCTCGTGGGTGGGCGATATTCCCGGTAACCACGGTTACCCAGAAATACCGAACAAATTTCGCACGAAATTTACAATTAAATTTTGAATTCAAACAATTTTAACTTAGATATAATAATGTCTTGAACTGACTTCATTCAGAAAAGAGGTAGTAGCGCAGTGGTACCACAACTATCTATGCACTAACCTGTGTTTAAGGTCGCCAGTTCGATTCTCTGGGCCATCATTTTTTCACGTTTTTAACTGCCTATTCTGAAAAATAACAAAAAGAACAGAAAAAAGTGAGGAAGGAGGACTCGAACCAGCTACCTCCCGAGGCGCATAACAGATGGTTACCACTACGCCAGAGTAAGGGTGTTGTCTGAAATGAGAAACAAAGATAATTTATTAGACCGTGAGCGTTCAAATTCAAATTATTCAAAAATTTCGGTATTTCTTGCTCGGGATAGGTATTTCTCGTGGGGCGGCGAGAAACGC
>NC_057801.1:32267969-32286702 GCF_018294505.1 Triticum aestivum | reverse complement strand
TCGGAAGGCGTAGTGCGATCTAGTGGATGCGCGCTCCTAATCTAGCGGCCACTGTGCTAAGCGCGGGTGCGCGTCAGTGGGTGATCTACCTTTCATGCTCCAGCTCTGGCCATGTCGGCCATTGGGCCGACGGGCCTGGACAAAGCTCTCATCGACGAGGTGCTAGTCGGCGGTTGTCTCCTCCGCCATCGGTGTTGGTCGTTGTGGTGATCTCTCTGGCCCGAGGCGGCAGACTCACAAGGGACTGCGGTAGCCATTGAATGGTAGTGACGGTTCCTTTCGATGGTGCAGGAAGACGTCTATGTGTGGACATCTGCGAGATGGTGCAGGAGCAGTGCCACGTTGTGAGCACTGGCACTCGTTCCACCCCTCCTTGTTAAAGATAATGCGGTCGTCTGTGTCCGTCTTATAAGCAGAGGTGCTTACGTCCCTGCTCGAAGCCGTAGTTCAGCAAGGCTTTCTTTGTTCTCGTTCCGTACTTTATTAAAAAAATCAAGTTTATAAAAGAATATATCAACATCTACAACCCCAAAATTGCTTCCATAGATTCATTATGAAATATATTTTTCTATTGTATATCTATATATTTGATATTGTAGATTTAGCACATTTCTCTATATATTTTTTTATCAAACTTTAAAAGGATTGGCTTAGAAAAATCATAGAACTTTGACTATTTTGGAACGGAGGGAGTAATACATAGAAGGTGTTCTAGGAGTGGGGTTTTTTGGAGCTCGGGCCTCCATGGAGGCCGGAATTTTTGTAAAATTCAAAACTGAAACTTCCCAATTTTAAAAAAAATATCAGAAAAAAATTGTACAGGTAAAAAAGGATTTGATGTGTATGTGTGTAAAATTTCAGGACAAAAGAGCTTGAAATGCGAACTGTGCAAAACAACAAACTCATGCACTTTGAGGATGAATGTGCATCTACCGAAAAGCCTCGATTTGTTGTGTGTAGCACTCATTTTAACTTATTTCGTCCTGAAAATTTAGACACTTGTGTATAATTTCTCTAAGTATATGTATATTATCTTTAAAAATGAAACGTGGAAATTTGAATTTTGGTCATTTCAAATTCGGCATCCATGGAGGCCGAGCTCCATTGAGCATTTTCAGAGTTCTAGTGGTCTGTTGGTATAGTAGCAATCGAACTTTGTTTACCTTTCCTCATAGAAGAATTTATGATTGCCCTTTTCCCCTCTCGCCACTCCTTCCCAATGTCCATCCTCCAGCCGCTGCTCCTCCCCAATCCATATCCTCTGTCGTTCAACGCGCTCTCACACCGTCATCGGAAGTGTGTTCTGGCTGAGGTTGTTAGCTTGAAAAGATGAAAGGTTGCATTGAATTTTTTTTTTGTATATACTTCTAATTTAATACAACTACCATCTTTTTTTTCTGTTCCGTTGCAACGTGCTAACATTACATATGTATAAAAGAAAAGTTGGATTCATCAAAGTCACTCAAATACCGGGCCCATATCAAGCCCAGCCCAGCCCATTATTCAGCGCCGAGCTTGACCACTGGTGAAACAGCCTCCTTCCTCCCAAACCCTCGCTTCTCAGAGAAAGAGGGGGAAAAGAAAACCTTGCCGCCGTCGCCGGCGCTCTCGCTCCCTCCTCCGCTCCGTTTCTCCCGCTCCCACCGGCCGGCATCGGATCGACGAGCGAACTGTCTCATCCGAGAGCTCAGCGGCAAGGGAGCAGCGACCTCGTCGTCGACGGCGACCTCGAGGCCGGCCACGGCGTCTAGGTCTTGCAGCGGATAGACCCCGAGGGCACCAGTTACTAGTTCAGGTACGGCCGCACTGCATCCCTCCCGATTCGGAACTTTCCTCCGTCGCAGGAGTCGCATTGCTAATGCCAATGCCCAATTTCGAGCCGGAATAAAGACCTTCTTTTTACTGCTCCTCTGTCAGACTACTCTCATACGCATCCTTAGTTCATCAATGCTCTTATTATTATCCCACTAATCTGGCAAATCAGCTCACTATTTACTGTCCCGAAACAAGAGATGTCCGGAAACAACTCGATTAATTAGCCTGTAGTGTGTAATTTGTGCTTGTGCTGTTGCTTTTCCTTTGCTATCTTGGCCCCAAACAATTACAGTTTCCTTTCTAGCTTATTATGCCTACCACACCAGTGTCACTTCCAAATCCATGACCTTTGTCAGTATGTCTTGTGGTCTTGTGGAACAGGCCGGAGAAAGTAGCGGTGGTCTTGGTTTCTGCCTGTAGTGCCAGCAGCAAACAGCAAGCAATTTTAGTTCTGGTACCCTTGAGTTTTGTTGGCGATGGACGGCAGCAACTCCAACAACAGAAGTGGCGAAGCTCCGAGAGAGGGAGACCGCTGGATGGATGTCAGAATATTGAAGGAGACCCTTGACTGCACAGTCTGCTTTGAGCACTTTAGCACTGAGATTTATCAGGTAAATGCACTATGTATATGTACATATTGACATGTTTTGAACATAAGCTTTTTTTTTCATTTCTTATAAAGATCAAGATAAGAGAAGAGCTTTGACGAATTATCATTGTACGTAACATTATAGTTATGATAGTTGAAATGATGGAATGTGTAGCACTAACCTGTTTTCTTGTCGTGTAGTATATTCTGTTTCCCCCTTCTTATTTATGTTAGAACTTATTCTCATGGGGACCCAATTAATCATTTCGTTTCCACAGTGTTCTGTTGGGCATTTCATATGCTCATCTTGCCGCGACAAGATACTGGACAAGAAGTGCCCCACATGCTCTATCAAAACTTCCTTCAACCGCTGCTTTGGGATGGAACATGTTGTCCAGTCAGTCGCATTTCCTTGCTCCAATGCTAAGTATGGATGCAGAGAGGGTCACGCATACTATCAGAAAGAAAGGCATGAGCAGGTATGCACGTATGCCCCATGCTTCTGCCCAGCGTCCGACTGCAGCTTCACTGGGCAGACACCCGAGCTCCTGGACCATCTCACCATCTATCACATGTCTCCATGTACAGACCTCCCATATCATGGGACGGTGTCTCTCCGCTTAGAACCGGGCATACATGTTCTGGCACCCCGCAACAAGAGCAACAACCATTTTTTCATGCTCAACATGGAGCCAGAGCGTCTTGGATATGCTATCTCAGTCGTCTGCGTCCAACCTAAAGCTACGGAACCCAAGTTCGCATGTAGTATGAGTTATGACTGCTCTGGGACAGGTTATTGTGGAAGTGCAAGTTGCCAAATAAAAAGCTCTACACTCTCTGATGGGCTACCGACGGACTACGACTTAATTCCACCCAAGAGAAAGATTTCTGGTGATCGGAAATTTATCATGCTGAGAATCACCATTCATCAAGCTTCAAGTGTCAGTAAATCCCGTGTTAAAGGAAAGGGCCTGACTTCCACTCCATTGACCCTGTTTGCCCGTTGTTCTGATGATGATGGCGATATAGTCTGCAGATCCTGTATTGAAGGAAAGGGGCCGACTTCCTCTCAAAAGCTACTGTTTCCTGATTATTCTTCTGATGACGATGAGGATGTGCCCTCAAGATTCGAGCGTGCACTCCAACGGGTGTCCCTGCTTGATTAATGGGCCGATTGATGATGTACCTTCAAGGTCCGATCGTGCTCGTGTATGCTAGAGGTTTAGCGTTGGTGTGTGGACACCGTTAATATGCCTGGGTGGGTTTCACCATTCTGGTTCCAGGATATATGTATGTCGGGAACCTGTATGACCCAAGTATCGGAGCTGTTTTGACCTTCCTTATGTGTTTTGTTGTGCGGAACACGTGTCGTGGCATGTGAGGCTGTAATTGATGTACTAGAAAAATATTATGCTATGTCAGTACATTTGTATCGATGAACCACTAACTTGCAGTTATCCTGTTTTATAATCTTGCGCTATAACAGGGATGCCCTCTCTTTCAGTTTCTTTGTGCATTCATGAGTTCCCAATGTTGCATATATCGGCAGTACTGAAGAAATGAATTGTCTAACTGAATCATAAGAATATTTTTATTTACTTGTGTGCACAAAGACCAAGCTAGACATAGTGGTAATACTGCCTGCTACTCCCTCTGTTCCCAAATATAAGTCTTTTTAGAGATTTCAACAAGGGACTACATACGAAGCAAAACGAGTGAATCTACACTCTAAAATATGTCTATATATGTCCGTATGTTGTAGTCCATTTGAAACCTCTAAAAAGACTTATATTTAGGAACGGAGGAGTACTATATGATGGCAAAATTGCAACAGGTTACCATGTCTGCACTTTTAAGAAGTTGGTCATTACATATGTTACGGTTTGAAGTTTGAAACAACTGAAACATGTCCACATAATCCTATAGGGACAGCTAGGCATAGATTAAATTTACTGTATTTCCAAATGTTGTTTATTATTGGATGCCATGCCATACTTTTCGTTGGTGTTTTAGGATTAAGATCTTAAATTTTTTTAACCCGTTTAAATAAGTTTATAGAGGATAGTAATCAGATTGTGAGGTTCTGCTGAAAGTCACAAGCGTTTCAAGTTTGTATGCTGTGGCAATGCTGAAATTTAAAAAGCTCAAATACAGCCTGATTGGGAATTTTGAAACTAATTGTGTTCGCTGAAATTGCAAAAAAGAGATGTGAAATTACGCAATTGTTTTTACCCAAAATCAAGACGGCTAAAGAGAGATGGGAGAGTTGCTGGAATGTGTCCCATGGGTTGACTTAGAAAATGGTAAAAAAAAAAAAAGGCTCGCGCGTCACCTTGTTAAGGAGTCACCATTCTCAGGAACTCTATCGAAGCCTTATTAAGGAGTCACTAGTGCTATTTGAAACATGCTGACTGCAGATTTTTTGATTTTTTTTGCAAAAACGATGGCTATGTTTAAACACTGCTCTAAATGTGGCGCCCTTTTGTAATTAAGTTGAGCAAACTTGTGTTTATCAAAAAAAGTTGATCAAACTTGTTATCAAGTTGTCTTTATTAAATATCTGGCATCTTTTCTGTTGGTGGATAAAGATCTTAAACCAGTAATCCACTGAATGGTGCAATCGCTTCAAACGTATTCTTCTGTGGGGACCTTATAAAGTTATCATCCAATAGATACACATCAATCTTTCCCAGACGGTTCCTCTCCAAATCCTAGGACAGACGGTCTCTTGGCACATAGCGCTACCATGTCTCCTCCACCGATAGGTCGCCACCCCCTTCTCTTTCGTTGGCTAAGCCAATGCGGAGATGGGGGAGGCCTCAATCCACCGAATGGAGCTATATATAGATTTACCCGATTTGAGACTTCTATATATGTTTTGTTTGTCGCTACGGCCCCTTCAGCCGAGTTCGCGCAGCGCTCAATAAAGTCTTCTCAGGTTGGGCATTGTTGGTGGCGGCGGCAACACATGTCTGCAAATAAGGTTTCCCCGAGTCTCCCATCTCATGTGTCGTCTGATACGGTAGCGCCCCTTTCCATTTTGGACTTCCAGTGTAGCCTCTCTTTCATGCCGGTGTAGCCTCTCTGTGACGGTGGAGGCTTGTGAGAGATAATGGAGATTTGACTCTTAGATATGAGGCTCTTCTAAGGATGACGGTTTCTCCTCCAAGGTATTGGTTTGGTAGGACAGTTGCTTTGATAACTTTCCATCCACGTTCAATGGTGACAGGCTGGGTCCGGGCGAGGGGATAAAGGCGGTCGACCCCATGGACTTGGACGTAACTTTTTCCTTTTATATATAGGGGGTGTCTGTAGTACTGGTTTAATTTATTAATTTACTAATTATATCTCAAATTGTACTTGATTTGGAATATAGAGACTAATCATGTGTCTCTGAAATTTTGATTTAGAGAGAGAAACCGTCATGGATGGAGAAAGAGAGAGAGTGTCCCAGGCCCATAAATACATCCCATTATAAGGCTCCTACCCGTCTCGCCTGTCGCTGGCTCGCTGCCAGACCCTTGCCGCCGTCGCCGTCGCCAACTCTTTCGCAACTCCATCGCTTAGGTCGACACGCTCGGGCGGCTGCGTCCAGGTTTCTTGCGAGGCCTAGCCTCCGGCCGCGTCTCGCTTCCACCACGGCAGCAGCAGGTAACCTGCCTCCTGCCCCCCACCCTCCCTCTTCTTTCCTCCCTCAGATCCACTCCCACCCTCCCTCTTCCATCTTCCCTCCCTCTGCCGATCCCTGTTTGTATGGAAAATGTGATGATTATATTGTGAGATTGTATTGTGTAAAGGAGTTTGCATGGAAAGTGTTTGTGAAAATGCTTGTATGGATCTTTGTATTGGATGAATACTTGCTGTAGATTGGATGTTGTGATGAGAATATAATGCTTGCGGCAGATTGGACAGTGCCCAGTGCAGCTTGATAGGTGGTTCTCACAAATGCTTGTAGGGGGGCAAATGTTTACAGATTGTAGTTCGAATTAGTACATATGAGAAAATCTTTTTGTTTAAGCATGTTATCTGTGCTATGCTCCTACGGATTGGATGGTGTTGTGTGCATGTTCAAGTTTACAAATTGTAGTTTTGAATATTTTTTCAGATGAGCAAATGTTTTGGACTAGTCACCTAGTTTCAGATTATTAGTCACAAATTGTAGTTTTGAATATTTTTTCAGATGAGCAAATGTTTTGGACTAGTCACCTAGTTTCAGATTATTAGTCACAAATTGTGAATATGCAGTACTAGTACCTAGTTACAGCTTTGTTATAGATAATCGCGTGTACCTAGTTATAGAGGCTAAACTTAACTAACAATTAGAGTGCTCAGATATTAAGAATGCCCATATGTGTGAAATTCCAGTCCTCAACCTGTTTGTTGATTAGCCTGTTTGCAAATGTTTAATTGCTTTGTTGGTTTTCTATCGGAATATCTTGTGGAACATGAGCATAGAGCAGTGAGGTTGTGTTGATCAATAGGTCTGGATCTCGGTTGCGGTTCGTGATACTACCAGTGCACACCAAGGAAGATACTGCGGGCGCCTTGGAATTTTGTTGGGCGATGGATGATAGTAGCTCCAGCAAGAGAAAACCTGAAGCGCAGTGAGAGGGCGAGAGCAGTGCCAAGAGGCTCAATGTCACCGTGGGGCTGGAGTCGCTTGACTGCCCCATCTGCTCCGAGCCCCTCAGGCCTCCGATATTCCAGGTAAATGCACTATGTGTTGGCTTGTCTTTCAACGCGAGCTTTTATTTCATTTGCGATAAAGCTCAAGATAAAATTAGAGCTTTTATGGAAGCTATCTTTCTTTGGACGTAGTGCTACTTGGCAAGGACTTGTTTCTTGTGAACGTGGCATAATGGCTTAACTCAAACAGTGAACTACAAATTACTTACCTATCATGTTGTTTTATGTTTCTCGAAATTAAAATATATTTATGTTACAAGTTATCCTCACGGGATCCAATCAATCCTTTCTATTCCATAGTGCTCCGTGGGACATTTCATATGCAAGGATTGCTGCGCGGAACGATTGAACAACAAGTGCCACTTATGCTCTGTAGAAACTTCATTCGAGCGCTGCTTTGGGATGGAACATGTCGTCCAGTCGGTCAAAGTAGGTTGCTCCAATGACAAGTATGGATGTGTGGAGAAGGTTGTTGGATAATGAGCAACTGTCTTTCCTGAGGGCCAAAGGCCATTACATATACATGTGTGTCAAAGTGCAGAAAACCCCTTATACAACAGGGATATACCGAAAAGGGACTATACACATCTAACACCCCCCCTCAAACTCATGGTGGATCAACAACACTGAGTTTGGAGAGGAAAAAGGTATGCTGCACATGAGTCTGTTCCTTCGTGAAGAAGTCAGCCAACTTGTAACTCAGACGGCACATAGTGAAGAGTGAGAGTCTGATCCTGCACAGCAGCACGCACAAAATGGGCATCCGCACCTATGTGCTCGGTGAGCTCATGCTTCACCGGGTCACGCGCAATACTGATAGCACCAGTACTGTCTGACAGTAAAGGAGTCGAGGTAGTAGCCGTCACACCAAAATCCTCAAGTAACCATCGCAACCAGATCACCTCAGCCGTCAACATAGCCATGGCTCGTAACTCAGCCTCTGTACTCGAGCGAGAAACTGCAGTCTGTTTCTTGGTCTTCCAGGCAATCAGAGAGCCACCAAGAAAGACACAGTAAGCAGACAGCGAGCGTCGATCAGAGGGATCACTAGCCCAGGTAGCATCAGAGTAAGCCTGGAGCTCAAGAGAACTGGAGCGAGGAAACAAAAGGCGCTGAGAGATCGTGCCACGAAGATATCGTAGAACACGGAGGAGGTGACTATAGTGGACAAAGGTGGGGGCTGAAACAAACTGACTCAGGATGTGAACTGGATAGGAGATGTCAGGACGCGTAACAGCAAGATAGACAAGGCTACCGACGAGGTGACGATAGCGAGTGGGATTAGGAAGAGGGTCACCATCAGAGGCACGAAACTGAACGTTGAGCTCCATAGGAGTCACAACAGTGCGGTCATCACTGGGAGCAGCTCGAGCAAGAAGATCCTGAATGTATTTCTCTTGAGAGATGTAGAAGCCATCAGACGTGGAGGAGATCTCAATCCCAAGAAAATAGCGAAGAGGACCAAGATCAGTCATAAGGAACTGCTCGTGAAGGCGGGCCTTAACAAAGGCAATGTAGTCAGAGTCGTCACCCGTGATGATCATGTCATCAACATAAAGAAGGAGAAGAGTCCGACCACGAGGGGACGTGTGAACAAACAACGCGGGATCATGATCACTGGGCAAGAAACCAGCTGCAGTCACCACAGAGGCGAAGCGCTCAAACCAAGCACGAGGGGCTTGTTTAAGACCATAGAGGGAGCGGCGAAGCCGACAGACCATGCCGTCAGGAGCATAGTACCCCGGCGGGGGCTGCATGTAAACCTCCTCACGCAGCTCGCCATTGAGAAAGGCGTTCTGGACATCAAGTTGAGAGATAGACCACTGACGAACAGAAGCCACGGCAAGAAGAGTGTGAACAGTGGTCATGTGAGCAACAGGAGCGAATGTCTCGTCATAGTCGCGTCCCTGCTCCTGCTGAAAACCACGGGCCACAAGACGAGCTTTGTAGCGCTCAAGAGAACCATCGGAGCGGGTCTTAATCTTGTAGACCCACTTGCAGGTGATGGGACGAACACCAGAAGGGAGGGAAACCAGATCCCATGTGCCAGAGCGCTCAAGAGCAGCAAGCTCTTCGGCCATCGCAAGCTGCCATTCAGGCTGAGTCATGGCAGTCCGATAGGAGGTAGGCTCAGCAAGAACAGAGAGACCATACCGATCAGGAGAGTAGCGATCAGGCGGAGGTCGAGGCCGGGCACGAAGGTTGTGAACCGGGGTAGGCGTGAACAGAGGCTCACCAGAGGTGGAAGGCGCGTCAGACATGTCAGGAGAAGCATCCTCAGTACGAGGGCGGCGAGTATAGTGGAGAGGAAACGGTGATAGAGGACGACAGACTGGAGAGGATGGGGGAGAGGTGGAGGAGGAGGATGGAGAAGACGGGGTTGGTGGTGAAGAAGAAGGCAGGAGAGGTGCCGGAAGAAGAGGTGACACATGAGGCACATAGCAGGGTGTATCAGGAAGGAGAAGGAAAGAAAGGTCGTCCACAGAGAAGCTCGAGGAAGAAGAACGTGGGTAGTAAGAGCGAGACTCATCAAAAGTCACATCACGCGAGATGCGCAAGCGACAACCCACTGGATCCCAACACCGATAGCCCATGTGCTCATCACTGTAGCCAAGGAAAACACACTCGACCGACTGAGCAGTCAGTTTGGTGCGTTCGCGGGGGGCAAGAAGAACATAGCAGACGCATCCAAACATACGAAGAGCTGAGTAGTCAGGAGAGCGACCGGTGAGACACTCCATAGGAATGCCACCCTGCAGAGCAGTCGATGGCTGAATGTTGACGAGATAGGTGGATGCGGAAACAGCCTCAACCCAAAAATGGGGTGGAAGGGAAGCAGCAATCATCAGCGCACGAGCCGTCTCAAGCAAATGACGATGCTTTCGCTCGGCAACACCATTCTGAGCATGAGCATCCGGACAGGAGAACTGGGCAAGAGTACCCTGTTCCGCGAGAAAACCACGCAACAGCTAAGAGATATACTCTCCAGCGGAGTCAGCACGAAAAGTACAAATGGGCGTGGCAAACTGGGTGTGAACCATGGCAGCAAAACGTTTGTATATAGGGAGAACCTCGCTATGAGATTTCATAAAGTAGAGCCAAGTGTAGCGAGAGAAATCATCAATAAACAAAACATAGTAGCGATGACCACCTTTCGAATCAAAGGGAGCAGGACCCCAGACATCAGAATGAACTAAGTCAAAAGGACGCTGAGATAGACTCACTAGTAGGATAAGGTAACTGAGTCTGTTTGCCAAGTCTGCAGCCATTACAATGTAAGGAGACATCTCTAGATACAGACCCTAAGAGGCCCTGATGAACTAAGGAAGACAAGCGAGAGCCATAGATGTGACCAAGGCGATGATGCCACTGCTGGAAGGACGCAGACGAAGAGGCGGCAAGAGCATGAGAGCTGGCATTAGTGGTGGCAGCGGAAGGAACACAAAGCCAGTCAACCTCCCAAAGGCCCTCTGACTCACGGCGCCGGGGGCCAGCACCAACCAAAACCTTGGTGTGACGATCCTGAATGGAGCAAGAGTCGGTATCAAGAATGACACGACAACCAGAATCAGTAAGTTGTGCAGCGGAAAAAAGATTCATGGTAAGGCGAGGAACATGTGAAACACTCGGAACAGAAAAAGATGGAGTGGAAAGAATACCACGACTAGCAACAGGAAGAGATGTGCCATCGGTAGTAAGAACATTGACAGGCGAATCAAGAGGTCGGAGAGAAGACAACACGGAAGAATCAGAAGACATATGAAAAGAGGCTCCAGAATCCAAAACCCACGAAGATGTACCTGACTGTGTAGATGCATGTGATGGTAAGGAGGCGGATGCGGTCACAGCAGCAGTAGAGCCATTCGATGAGGAGCCTGAGGAAGCAAAGAGACGCTTGAGGCGAACAATGTCCTGGTCAGTGAGTAACGGAGTCGAGGAAGACACAGGAGGCCCGCTGGAGGAGGAGCGCCTCTGGTCTCGCTTCTTTTGGCGACAATCAGACTCTGGGTGACCTTGCCGGGAGCAGTAACCACAGACGGTGTCACGGCGCGACGTGCCCTTCTCAGCATAAGAAGGACGGCTCACCCCCCCCCCTGGAGGAGTAGGCAGGAGCGGCGGAGCAGTGAGGCGAGCAGACGACACAGGAGTCCGGGCAGCCAATACTGACGGAACCAGAAGCAACCCAGCAGAGCGAAGGCGTGTCTCCTTAGCACGGAGCTCGGCAAGCACCTCCGAGGTAGGGACACGACCACGAGCAAGCAAGTGAGCACGCCTGGGCTCAAACTCAGAGCGGAGACGAGATAAGAACTCGTGAACCCGCTGAAACTCCAAATCGGACCGTGTAGTCTGACAGCAACGGCAAGTTCCACAAACGACTGTCTGAAGAGAGTCCAGCTGACGCCAGATGGCAGAGCACTGGGAATAGAACTCATCAACAGAGGAATCACCTTGCTGAAGAGCATGCTCCTGACGCACCACAGAGAGGTATAAAGCATCGCCAGAGGGCTGATAGCGCTGACAAAGATAGGACCACATCGCTGCAACAGTGCCAAGGGCCATGAACTCCGAAGCAAACTGAGGGAGGACACTGGCAGTGAGAACCGCAGCAGCTCGAGCATCATCATTGCACCACTGAGTGTAAGCAGACAGATCATCCCGGTAGATTGAAAGGGTATCAGAATAAGCGGATACCTGCTGATCATAGGCATCAACTGCAGCATCATCAAGGGCCTTGGCTGCATCCCGATCATCCTGAGAAGCATCCGGAGCAAGTACCGGTGGTACCGGTGGAACAGGAGCCACCGGAGCAACAGGGCAGGGCGGACAGGGTACCTCGCCAGAGAGAACACCCCACAGGAGGAGCCCGCGCATATGGATACGCATGAATCCCACAAACTCAGCATAATTCGTGCCATCGAAGATTACCGAGCACCGAGGAACAGCCACATAGCCAGACGAAGACATGCTGATTCTCTCTCTTCTTTCTTCTTTTTTTTTGGAACTCAGGAGGCCCGAACGGAATCTGGACGGGGGAGGCCCGAACCGCTCACGAGGAGGAAGTCAACGAGCGGGGGGGTCGGGAGCGACGCAAACCTCGTGAGGCAGAGTACAGCGGGTCCGAGATGCGTGGCCCGTCCGCGGGCAGGCGAGGGAAGCCGGACCAGCGGCTCGAATCAGCCAGCGGCCGCTCGCGCTCGCGCCCTGCGCGTAGGGAAGCAGCTGCTTCCGTAGCGGGAGCAGCAGCAGGCGCCCCGGGCGAAGCCGCCAAGCGGAGCAGAGAAGAGGCAAGGGGCGGCCCGGTAGGGCAGCGGAGCCAGCGAGGAGGACCGGGGCGCCCGGATCCGCGACGAGGAGAGCCGGGACGGACGGATCCGCGGCGAGAAGAGCCGAATCTGGCAGTGGGTGGAGCGGGAGGAGAGCTAGCACGGAGTTGCAGCGTGCGGGAGTGAGGGGAACCTAACATCTGATACCATGTTGGATAATGAGCAACAGTCTTTCCTGAGGCCAAAGGCCATTACATATACATGTGTGTCAAAGTGCAGAAAACCCCTTATACAACAGAGATATACCGAAAAGGGACTATACACATCTAACAAAGGTCACCTACTACAAGAAAGAAGAACACAAGAAGGCATGCCCGTATGCTCCATGTTTCTGCCCAGAGTCGGGTTGTGGCTTCGCTGGACCAACAAAGGTGCTCCTGGACCATTTCACCACCCAGCACAAGTGTCCGTCGACAACCCTCCCAGACTCTGGCATGCTGTCTCTCTGCTTACAGCCGGGCTTACATGTTGTGAAGTGCACCGGGAACAACTACTTTTTCTTGCTCAGCATGGCATCAGAGCCTTACGGACATGCCATCTCAGTCGTCTGCGTCCAACCAAACATGACAGAATCCAAGTTCACATGTAATATGAGTTATGACTGCATAACGACCGGCTGTTGTGGAAGTGCAAGCTGCCACATAAGAAGCTCTTCACTCTCTGATGGGCTTCCGACAGTGCATGACTTAATACTTCCCAAGGGAAAGGTTTCTGATGATGCACACGGTATCATGCTTAGAGCCAGCATTCATCATCAATCTTTAAGCCTCGGCAGATCTTGTTTTCAAGGAAATGGCCCGACTCCTGCTCTTAACCAAACACCCGATACTTACCATGATGGTGATCGTGCTGAGGAGGATAATATACCTTTAAGTCTCAGCAGATCCCGTCTTCGAGGAAAGACCCCGACTCCTGCTGTTCAACGAAGGCTCATTACTTATGATGATGATGATGAGGATGAGGATGAGGATGAATGGTTCGCGAGGATGATGATGCGCAGCATGAGGGTATCTGATTATAGACCTCTAAGTCTCAGCAGACCTCAAAGTATCTGTCTTGATACTGTTGATGAGGAGGATGAAATACCTTGATCTCTCAGAAGATCCCACCCTGCTGTTGAACGAAGTCCTGATACTTATGATGATGATGCGCAGCAGGAGGAGGATGAGTATGATGATAGACCTGTAAGTCTCGGCAGACCTCGAATTGTTCGACGAAGGATCTATTCAGATACGGATGAGGAGGATAATATATGTACCTCTAAGTGCCGGCCGTGCTCGTGTACGCTAAAGGATTAGCGTGGACTTGCTGGTTGCTGTTATTCTGCCTGACTTTTGCAGTTCTGGTTCGAGGATATATATGTCAAGTCTTCATCTTTATTTATGGTCTCAAGTATCGCCGTTGTTAAGCATTGCTGTAGCTCCTTGAACACATTAGTGTGCAGCGTGTGGCTCTAGAGTCTGAATGCATGGATGCGATTGCAGCTTTGGGCTCAATGATGATGCCAGCTGATGCAATTTATGAGGAAATCAAGCTCCCTGTGATGCTTCTTCCAAGGGCAACCTTTCGGATGATGTTATTTGATTAGTAAATTTAACTCTACAACTATGAAGCTTATGAACAATAAGGTAAATTCATCTGAGTGAACTTTGCAACGATTTATTGCCCGATATAGTAAAAAGTTAATTAGACTATAAGGCTATGCAATCTACAGAAAAACATCTGTGCAGTACCTCCAAACTTGAGGGCCTCTTTGATTCGCAGGATTCTAAAAATGCAACACCTCCAAACTTGAGGGCCTCTTTAATTCGTAGGATTCCAAAACACACGGGAATAGTAAACATAGGATTGGAATGTCATGCTCATCTCAATCCCACACGGTTTTGGGTTGTTTGATTGCATTTTATTGAAAATACTAAGGATTTTTCGAAGAGATTCGAATGGATGCTAGAAATCCTATGGTAAGTAGTAACAAAAACCCGTATGAATCAAACAACCAACATAGAGAAAATTGCAAAGGATTCTAATCCTTCAAAATTTCTATGACATGGTTGAGGAATAATTAAGTTCATGGACGGACTCATGTATTCGATGGCACGGCACATGGTTCGTCGTCGCGGCAGGATCTTCACCGCCGGAAAAAAGATCCAAGGCGAAGCTCAAGATGGGCTTGCCGATCGTCATTGTCGAGGAGCCGCCGATGCTCAAGACCGCCGCGTTGGTGCCGGCACACCGGCAGAACGCCGGTCGTGTCAAGCACGGCGACGTCAGGAGGTAGTGCTCGGACCTATATATACTCTGCAAAGCACTCAAATGTGCATGCCGTCGCTCTGACACCTGACGTCCCCGACGTTGCGCAGGGTAATGGCGCGGAAGCCAAAGGACGTCTGGATTGTGAGGCTCGCCGTCAGCACATACACCTGCTGGACGGAAAGCACTTCAAGCCCTTGGAGGTCGCCGAGGACGATCGGCCCCAGGATGAATGAGCTTTTTCTCTTTTTTTGAGGGGCAAGATGAATGAGCCTTTTCTCTTTTTACCAAGCCTCCAACCAAACTAGCCATAAATTTCTTATGGGATTTATGAAGAATGTAACATCTCTCCCGAGCCGACTTGGGAAAGGCTTCCTCCCCTCAATCTTCGCCGGCGAGCCTGTGGATTTCTCCCCTCCGCCTGTCGTCCGGCGGACGGTGGTGGGGAGGAGAATCCTGGTGTCTCGATGCTAGTAGATAGGCAGGGTTCTAGTCCTCGCAGATGCGACGTTTGGACGGATGGCGGCGCTCCTCCTCAAGTTCGTCCGCTGGGATGGATTAGACATATCTCTGGCATAGATTCCTGCCAGCTCCTTGGGGCGGCGAGGTTAGGATTTCTCGTCGTGCGTACGCAACGGCGATATTTGGTGTCAGTTTCTTCAGATCGATTCAAGGATTCAACGGCGACTACTATGGCTCAAGGCACTGGTCCTTAGGGGCACATGCATGAAAACTTTCTGGCTGTCATCGACAAGGTCAGGCCGGCTCCGATATGGGAGCGGTGATAGCGGTGCGTCGGCGGCTCGTTCTGGCAGCGGCAATGGTCATTCGGTAGTCCATGGACCACAATGTAATTTTTATTATGTTTGAGGTGATTTGTGCTTCCGATAAATCTTTATAATAAATCTGATCATTTTGGCAAAAAAAAAAGTTATAACACATTATAATGACAACATTTTTAACAAGTTGGTCACTATATACTGTGACTGCTTCAAAAATTGTGAACCACTAACTTTCAGTTATCGTGTTTTATAATCTTGCACGATAACATTAATGTCTTATCTTTCAGTTATGTGTGCACACATGAGATTCCAAGGTTGCAGATGTTGATAAGATGAATTGTTTTCCTAAATCATAACTTGTAACGTGTACGCGTAATAATGAAATATATATATAACTATATGATGCCAAATCTATACCTACCATTGTTTTAAATAGCTCCTGCTTTTTTTCTATTCAAGGCGGTACTAAATTTGTGTGCGTCCGTCTGCTAGAAATGGAAAAACAATTTGTCTAGAATTTTATACTTGACCCGCACACGTTGTGGCTTAGCGAAGCCAGCCCACTTATTTTTCCTGCCCATGCAGCACAGAAAACACTATTTGCCACTAGGAACTTCTCATAGGGCGCCTGAGACTGGACCGACCTGTTTATGTTTTTTTTGGGTTTTGTTTCTATTTTCTTTTTACGTTCCCCTCCCTTTTTCTTTCATGTTTCTTTTTTTCCCTACCAACTTTATTTTACTTTTTCCTCTATTCGTAAATTAAAGATTTCTAAAAAAATTTCCGATTAAAAATTTTCTTCAAACTTTCAAAAAAAATCCGAATTCCAATATTTTGTTACCGTTTTAAAAGATGTTCAGAACTTTAATTTATTATTATTCTACCAAAATTTGATTAAACAAAAAAAATGTTCCCATTTTTTCCAAACGTGTTTCTGGATTCAAAATTGTTTGAGATATTTTCAGAAAGTTGAGTTTAGAAAAAATTTCAAAAAATATTATTGTTTTAGTGAAATGTTCACAAATTCTAAATATTGTTCACATTTAAAAACACATTTTCTAAATTTGTTTTGAATGTCCAAAACATGTTCCTATTTTCCTAAATTGTCCATGCATTCAAAAAATGTTCGTGTTTTTATAAAAGGTCCATGTTATCAAAAAAATTGTTAATTTTAAAAAATATTTCAGTTTCAAACTTTGTTCGTGTTTTTCCAAAAATGTACGGGATTTTCAAAAAAACTGTTAGGGATTTAACAATTTTTCTCCTTTCCAATAATCGGCAATTCCTTCTTTCCTTTTTTGAAAATTTCAAAAAAATAAGAAAAAAGTTTTTGGATCTGACGCTGTGCAGCAAAGACAGCGGACGTATATTTCTGCCCACGCAGTTTGGAAAACCATATTTGCAAAATACAACAAAAAAATCTGACCCGGCGCAACAAATTCAAAATACAAAAATGTCCCCTTCAAAAAAATGATTGTGTGTTCCAAAATTGTTTTTGGTTTGCAGTAAAATTTTGAAGATTAAACTATTCACAAAATATTAAACTTTTAGTGAAATGTTCACAAATTCATAACAATGTTCTCTTTCTAATAAAACGTATTTTCTAAAATTGTTCTGAATGTTGAAAACATGTACATTTTTTTTAAATCACAAATGTTAATAATGTTCGTGTTTTTCTAAAATTTTCATGTTTTTAAAAAATTCTTGTGAATTTCAGAAAATATTCCCGTTTCAAATTTTATTCTGGTTTTTCCAAAAAAGTTCGGCATTTTCAAAAAATTGTTCATGTTTCCAAGAATATTTAGAAATTCATTCTTAGTTTTTTTTTGAAAAGTTCAAAAATAAAGAAATGTTACGGTTATGATGCTGCAGTATATTCATAAGTATTCGCACTGGCCATTGGTCAATAGTGTTGAGTACTGTGATTATTAGGAAAGATAGGATAGCATAGGATATTATTCTACTTTGTCTTGTACTCTAAGATGATCATGTACTCCTATGCCCATAAGACTTAAGCAATACAACGAACTATTCCACCAGTCCCTTTCTATCTCTTCTAACATGGTATCAGCCTAACCGATCCAAACCCTAGCCGCCGCTTCCGCACCTGCGCGCCGGGGGCCGCGCCGTCCGTACCTAGGTTCATCCGCCGCTCGTGTTGACCGGCTGCCCTAGATAGTCTTTTTTCTGAGCCCTTGCTCCGGGTTTTTTTGCTCTCGCCGGTCATTTTGATCGTCATTTTTTTGGGTTTTTCGATATATGGTTGATCGGTTTGCGTCGCCTGCCGCCGCCGTCGACCCCGTGCACCTCTACTCCAACACTGGCGAGACCGGCCGGCCTCTTACCCGACTCGGCGGCCTCGTGCGATAGGCGGCCCCTAACAGCCATCGTCTGCGCGGTTGTCTGCCCGTCGCCCGACCCGGCGGCCTCACGCGACAGGCGGCTCCTCACGTCCGTTGTCTGTGCGTCGACCCGCTCGTCGATCTACGCTGGCCGTCACCGTCCTATCCCCGATTTCAGCGCACCCCTCCACCGGTCGAGCAACGGGCTGCCACTGCGTTGTCCCGTTGGGCCGCAACACCACCGTCCTATGGTTCTCCCCGTGGCTGCATCGATCCACGCCGCCGCTGCGTCGCCCCTTCGGGCCGTAGCGCCGCGACACATGGTCCCCGCCGCCGCCCTGAGGCTGTCCCCGTGGTTGCACCACCTCGCGCGCTTCTGCTGCGTCGCCCCTTCGGGCAGTAGTGCCGCGGCCCGCGGTCAACCGCTGCACCGAGGTCGTCCGCTCCAGGCCTTCCACGAGACTGCACTGATCCTCGCGCTACCGTTGCGTCGCCCCGTCGAGCCGTAGCGAGCGTGGCATGCAATCCCTGCAACCGCCGTGAGGTCTTCCCCGCCGTCGCCCCGACCTGCCCGCCGTCGTTGCGTCGCCCCTTCGAGCCGTAACGCTGCGGCCCCCGGTTCACCGCCGTCCACGCGCGTTTACTTCCATGTGATATGTGTTGCGCCGCCTCCATTGGCACGGGAACGCACCATCCGCGCCGGTCTTCGTCACGCTGTCGGGTTCATTATCGCCTACTTCAAGCACCGCCGCCGCGCTCCTTCTCTAGCCGTCACCGCTTCCTTAGACCGCTGCAGCCGCTGCTCTTCTTCCACGGCTCCACAGCCACTACCTCGACACCAGCGACCCTGACTCGACACCGACCACGGTGTTCTTCGCACGGCTACTTCGACTACGGCTACACCACCTACGCTTTCGGCTACATCGACAAACGCCACAAAGGGCT
>NC_057801.1:32212583-32267613 GCF_018294505.1 Triticum aestivum | reverse complement strand
ACCGCTTTGCTTGAGCAACCTCGTGGGTTTCCACTCCAACCACGACTCTGCGATGCATCGACTGTTACCACTGTGTGTGGGGGTGTGGCGACCCCCGACTTGACACCGACCACGGCGTTCTTCGCACGGCTATCTCGACTACGGCTACACCACCTACGCTTTCGGCTACATCGACAAACGCCACAAAGGGCTGCCGCTTTGCTTGAGCAACCTCGTCGGTTTCCACTCCAACCACGACTCTGCGATGCATCAACTGTTACGACTGTGTGGGGGTGTCTGTTGGCTTACCTTCGGATTATTCTCCAGTCTCACCGTCTGTGTCGCTACCGTTGTGACTGCGGGGGGATGTTGAGTATCGTGATTATTAGGAAAATTAGGATAGCGTATGATATTATTCTACCTTGTCTTGTACTCGAAGATGATCATGTACTCCTATATATATGTCCATGAGGCTCAAGCAATATAACAAACTATTCCACCAATCCTTCTCTATCTCTCCTAACAAGTAGGACGCGTTTGTTCGAGTGGCTAACAACACGTGGTCAAGTCTTTGAGGTCATGAGTTCGAGCCTTCAACTCGTCTCAACTTGCGCGGGCCAACATACATGCAAATTAATTTCTTTAGTAGCCCAACGCAGCCAGTAGCAATGCATGCATTCATCTTTGCTTTGCTTTGTTACGTAAAAATTCTTGGTCCTCCTACTAAATACACATATAGGTTTTGTCCCATTCGCACGTAGTTTCTATTTTTGTTGTACCCCAAGTGGGCCAAACTAGGCCTACCACGCATTTTTTTGTCAGACGGATGAGCAGAAAAAAATTAGGCCACGAGAGGATTGAACTATGAACCTTTCTTATTATGCCAATGGACAAAACCAACTCAAGTAGTGAGGGAGTTCTGGACTAAGGGGTGTACGGATAGCCGAACTATCATCTTTGGCCGGACTCCTGGACTATGAAGATACAAGATTGAAGACTCCGTCCCGTGTCCGGATAGGACTTTCCTTGGCGTGGAAGGCAAGCTTGGCGATACGGATATGTAGATTTCCTACCATTGTAACCGACTCTGTGTAATCCTAACCCTATTCGGTGTCTATATAAACCGAAGGGTTTTAGTCCGTAGGACGAACAACTATCATACCATAGGCTAGCTTCTAGGGTTTAGCCTCTCTGATCTCGTGGTAGATCTACTCTTGTACTACCCATATCATCAATATTAATCAAGCAGGAGTAGGGTATTACCTCCATCGAGAGGGCCTGAACCTGGGTAAAAACATCGTGTCCCTTGTCTCCTGTTACCATCCACCTAGACGCACAATTCGGGACCCCCTACCCGAGATCCGCCGGTTTTGACACCGACATTGGTGCTTTCATTGAGAGTTTCTCTGTGTCGTCACCTATAGGCCCGATGGCTCCTTCAATCATCAGCAACAACGCAGTCCAGGGTGAGATTTTTCTCCCCGGACAGATCTTCATATTCGGCGGCTTTGCACTGTGGGCCAATTCGCTAGGCCATCTGGACCAGATTGAAAGCTACGCCCCTGACCATCAGGTCAGATTTGGAAGCTTGAACTATACGGCCGATGTCCGCGGAGACTTGATCTTCGACGGATTCGAGCCACGGCCGAGCGTGCCGCACTGTCTCGATGGGTACGATCTAGCTCTGCCGCCGAACAGTGCCCTGGAGGCCGCACCAGTGCCCGCTCCGACCCTTAATCTGGAGCCGGTTTCGCCGATCGAGGACGGTTGGTTGGACACCGCCTCGGGGGCTGAAATCTCTACGGCGATTGAGCCGAACACCATCCCTGTCCTTTGCGAAGCTCGTGACTCCCAGGTGCCGGACTCCTTTCCGGACTCCGAACCTCCCGCGCCCCTGCCAGTCGAATCCGACTGGGCGCCGGTTATGGAGTTCACCGTCGCGGACGTCTTTCAGCACTCGCCCTTTGGCGATATCCTGAACTCGTTAAAGTCTCTCTCTTTGTCAGGGGAGCCCTGGCCGAACTATGGTCAGGAAGGTTGGGATTCGGACGACGAAGAAATTCAATGCCCACCCACCACCCACTTTATAGCCACTGTCGATGATTTAACCGACATGCTCGACTTCGACTCCGAAGACATCGACGGTATAGACGACGGTGCCGGAGACGATCAAGAGCCAGCGCCCACGGGGCATTGGAAGGCCACCTCGTCATATGACATATATATGGTGGACATCCCAAAAGATGGGAATGGCGATGGAATAGCGGAGGATGACCCCTCCAAGAAACAACCCAAGCGCCGACGTCAGCGGCGCCGCTCTAAATCCTGCCACAGTTAAAACGGTGATTCCAGCACGGGAGACAATAATACCCCGGACAGTGCCGAAGACGACCCCCTCCAGCAGGAATCAGCACAGGAGGAGGGAGAAGCAAGTCCGCACGACAGTGCGGCAGAAAGAGAGGTAGAGGACGATAATTATGCGCCCCCCTCCGAAGACGAGGCAAGCCTCGACGACAACGAATTCGTCGTGCCAGAGGATCCCGTCGAACAAGAGCGTTTTAAACGCAGGCTCATGGCCACGGCAAGCAGCCTCAAGAAAAAGCAGCAACAGCTTAAAGCTGACCAAGACCTGCTAGCTGACAGATGGACCGAAGTCCTTGCAGCCGAAGAGTACGAACTCGAACGCCCCTCCAAAAGCTACCCCAAACGCAGGCCGTTGCCTCGATCAGAGGAGGAAGCACCCGCGTCACCAGCGCACGACATGGCAGACCGGCCACCCCGTGACCGCGACAGAGAAGCCTCTCGGCCCTCCGCTCAAGCCACGCCCCGACGCCACTCAAAATGTACCAAGGCACGGGAGAACGCGCCGGACTTGTGAGATATACTGGAGGATAAGGCAAAGCAAATAAGATCGATCTATAGATCGCGTGGGTGCCCAACGACTCGGGATGATTACCGTCACGCCGGATACAGCAACCCCGGCCGGGCCGAACTCAGTAGACAAAGCTCATATGAGCTACGTCGTGATATAGCCCAATATGGAGGCGCCGCACACCCACTATGCTTCACAGATGAAGTAATGGATCATCAAATCCCTGAGGGCTTCAAACCCGTAAACATCGAATCATACGATGGTACCACAGATCCTGCGGTCTGGATCGAGGACTATCTCCTCCATATCCACATGGCCCGCGGTGATGATCTACATGCCATCAAGTACCTCCAACTCAAGCTTAAAGGACCAGCTTAGCATTGGCTCAACAGCTTGCCAGCAGAGTCAATCGATTGTTGGGAGGACCTGGAAGCCGCATTCCTCGATAACTTCCAGGGCACATATGTGCGACCACCAGACGCCGATGACCTTAGCCATATAATTCAGCAGCCAGAAGAATCGGCCAGACAATTATGGACGCGGTTCCTAACAAAGAAAAATCAGATCGTCGACTGTCCGGATGCAGAGGCGCTAGCAGCCTTCAAACACAACATCCGCGACGAGTGGCTAGCCCGACACCTAGGACAGGAAAAGCCGAAATCCATGGCAGCCCTCACCACACTCATGACCCGCTTTTGCGCGGGAGAGGACAGCTGGCTAGCTCGAAGCAACAACTTGGCCAAACACCCTGGTAGTTCGGATACCAAGAATAGCAATGGCAGGTCGCGTCGCAACAAGCATAAACGCCGCATTAACGGTGACAATACTGAAGATACGACAGTAAATGCCGGATTCAGAGGCTCTAAACCCGGTCAGCGGAAGAAGCCATTCAAAAGAAATACCCAGGGCCCGTCCAACTTGGACCGAATACTCGATCGCTTGTGCCAGATACATGGCACCCCCGAAAACCAGCCAACCACACCAACAGGGATTGTTGGGTGTTCAAGCAAGCAGGCAAGCTAAACGCCGAAAACAATGACAAGGGGCTACATAGCGATGACGAGGAAGAGCCCCGACCGCCGAACAATAGAGGACAGAAGGGCTTTCCCACACAAGTGCGGACGGTGAACATGATATACGCAACCCACATACCCAAAAGGGAGCGGAAGCATGCACTAAGGGACGTATATGCGATGGAGCCAGTCGCCCCGAAGTTCAACCCATGGTCTTCCTGCCTGATCACCTTTGATCGAAGGGACCACCCCACTAGCATCCGTCACGGCGGTTTCGCCGCATTGGTTCTTGACCCAATTATTGACGGATTTCACCTCACTAGAGTCCTGATGGACGGCGGCAGCAGCCTGAACCTGATTTATCAGGATACAGTGCGCAAAATGGGCATAGACCCGTCAAGAATCAAACCCACAAAGACGACCTTTAAAGGCGTCATTCTAGGTGTAGAGGCCAACTGTACAGGCTCCGTTACACTTGAAGTGGTCTTCGGATCCCCGGATAACTTCCGGAGTGAGGAGTTAATCTTTGACATAGTCTCGTTCCGCAGCGGCTATCATGCACTGCTCGGGCGAACCGCATTCGCAAAATTCAATGCGGTGCCGCACTACGCGTACCTCAAGCTCAAGATGCCAGGCCCTCGAGGCGTAATCACGGTCAATGGAAACACCGAACGCTCCCTCCGAACGGAGGAGCATATGGCCGCCCTTGCGGCAGAAGTGCAGAACAGCCTCTTAAGGCAATCCTCCAGTCCGGCCAATAAACAATCGGACACTGTCAAGCGCGCCCGGAGTAACCTACAGTGGCACGTTCCGAACAAGCGTAGTAATGCGGCCCCAACCCCAGCCCTCGCGAACTCGCGAAGCCAGTACTACGCGCACGTAATTGCGCTCTGAAGCACCATGGGCATAGGGGACGGGCCACGACCACGGCATACCCAGAATGCGGCTAGACCGCACTAGGGGCTCCCGTTTGTGTCATTCCTTTTTTTCTTTTTTTCTTTTTCTTTTTACTTTCAGGACTCTGTTCTCCAGAAGCCCTGTCCGGCATTCGTGCCGACTACACGATGCAACAGCCAGGGAAGCAGAAAACTGCGTCAAGTGTCCAGGTGGTCTCTATTACGAGCAGTACACCTGTTTTACATACCACACCGCAAACTTACCCCTGGATGTTGGTATTCTTTCCCATTGTATATGTTCATCTATGACATTGCGCAACCGTACAATTTGGTATGGCCACCACACCAGGGGCTTATGTACCCCAAAAACATGGTGTGACAAGTCCGAACACTTTCACAAGTGCGGCACCCCGAACTTATAGCATTATATGCATCAGCTTCGAATCATGTCTTGGGTCAATAGTTTAGTTTGCCCGGCTCCCATGTTTTGGTACCTTACGTTCCGTTATATCGGCTAAGGTAGCGCTGGGAGAACCATTGCGATTGTGCCCCGGTTGAGCTGGGTTGAGCACCTCAGTGGAGAAAGCTGAAACTAACCGTCATGATAAGGAGAGAGCCGGTCGCTGTTCGAGAGGTTTCTTCGAGTCCCTAAAGACTTATGCCGCTCAGAGCGAGGAACTGGCATTGTCCGGCCAAGGCGTGGATAGCGCCCCAAACTCGGTCTTCCGAATACCACGGGCTTCGCCGAAATTTAAAATTATAGAATTCTATGGCTAAGTGAGAGTGTTCAAGCACTATAAGTCCGGTTGCCTTGTTCGTTGCGTTGAGCGCCTCCCTCGAAGGACCCAAGAATGGGAACAAGAGCGCTCAAATTTATCCCGAACACCCCAGCACTCGTGGCATGGGGGCTGAAGCCAACGACTTTCCATCTTCCAAATTTTGATAAACAGCCGCACAGAAGGTAATATTTTAAATTCAAAGCGTTGCTTAGCGCATATGAAAAAGTTTTCAGCGTACAGGATAACAAATGCGAGTCTATTCAAAAATTACATCTTTGGAGCATTCACCCGCTATCAGGCGGGCACCCTTCAGGACGCCCTCATAATACATTTCGGGCTTGCAATGCTCCTTGCCCGGTGGTGGTACGTGTAAGTGCATCTAGTGCCCCTTAGTGATTGTGGTGTATTAAAGACTTATAGGTTAAGGGACTAATGCGTTTGTGAGTATACACAGGTCTATAAGTCTATAAGGAATTTGATATTTACAGAGAAAGTCGACCCCTAAAAATGAAGTTCTTCGACTGAAGACTTTGGTATTCTGAAGACTTTCTGAAGACTTTGAAAGTGAAGAAATTGGTGTGACCTTGAAGACTTGATATTCATTTGAGGAACATGAAGCGCGAAGACTTTTATTTTCATAGTTTCGTTTTTCTCTTTCTTGAGTCATAGGAAACACCGTACTGTTAAAGGGGGTCGAGGAAATACTAAGGAAAAATTTCCATGTGATGCTCAACTCAAAATCCTACACCTACCAATCCCTTCGAGTGAAGCCATTGGAAATCTCATACAGTTCAGTCAATTTCTTCAATGACAGAGACGAAGTTCTTCTGGTCGCTGAGGAATTTGTTCTGACTCAGGAGTTAGGAATTCACCAGTGTGGATTGCCTACATAGTGAGGAACATGATAGCCCTGAAGAATTTGAGAGTCAAATTTCCGACCGTTGCTGTGCTGCGCGCCAGCTGTCCCCAAAATATCTTATCCACCTAACGGTCATATCATTGAAGGGCATTTATGTCTTATCATGTCGGGCTGCTCCCTAGGCTATAAATAGCCGCCCCCTACAACCACTAGCTGGTTGGCTGCTCCGAGAGAACTTGACACTTGTCATTTGAGAGCAACCCATCCTCCGAGGACTTTGAGCGAAAATCATCAAGTGAGGAAAACCCAAAAACCAAACCCCTACAAACCCAAAGTGATTGAGCATCATTGAAGAGATTGATCCTGCGTGGATCCGACGCTTGTTACCTTTGAAGACTGTGCTTCTTCCAGACGGTTAGGCGTCATGGTCTAGAGCATCCAAGAGGAATTGTGAATCGCCGAGTGACCAAGTCTGTGAAGGTTTGGAAGTCGCCTGAAGACTTACCACGAGTGATTGGACGAGGTCTGTGTGACCTTAGTTCAAGGAGAATACGGTGAGGACTTGTGTCCTGAGCTGCGTGCTCAGAGACTGGGTGTCCGGGACTGTGTGTCCTCAAGTTTAAATACTCAGCCGCTCCAACCAGACGTACAACTGAGACTGCAGTTGGAACTGGTCTACCAAATCATTGTCTTCACCAACCTAACTGGTTCCATTTCCTCAACCCATTCATTTCCTCATTACTGTGTTGAGTGTTGTTCATATCTGTGCTTGAAGACTTTGACTGAAGACTTTCTCAATTTCCTCAGTTCAATTTCTTCAGTCTGTTTGTCTTCATCTTGTGTTATCCTGTGTTTACGCTTTCTGTACTCTATGCTTGTCTTCATTTCATCATGATGACCATGCCCGTATTTTGTTATGCTTACTTCTGAGTACTTATTCCGCTGCAATTAGCTCTTCGCTAAGGAATTTCCTCACCGGCAAATTCCTCAGTGAAGAATTCATAAAAATCGCCTCTTCACCCCCCCTCTAGTCGATATAACGCACTTTCAATTGGTATCAGAGCAAGGTACTCCCTTGTTCTGTGTGATTTTGGTTTAACCACCTGGAGTTTTAGTTATGTCGACCGCAGGTATGATCAAGGTCTCGGCTGGGTGTCCTACCTTTGATGGTACGGACTACCCCTACTGGAAGAACAAGATGCGAATGCATCTTGAAGCAATTGACAACGATCTCTGGTATGTTGTGGAAAATGCTGTTCCCTCTGTCTCACCCTCACTGAACGCTACCGATGTGAAGAGATTCAAGCAACTCGATTCTCAAGCGAAGAATATCATATGTGGCCATCTGAGTAAAGGACAGTATGGAAGAGTGAGTGCTTTGGAAACTGCTAAGCTTATCTGGGATAGGCTGTCCAAAGTAAATGAAGGAGTCTCAACTCAGCGTGACTCTCGAGTTGATGTTCTTCGGAATCTCTTCAACCGCTTCAAAAGACTCGACAATGAAAATGTCCAACAAACCTTCGATCGCCTCACTGACATCTCAAATGAGCTTCAAGCCCTTGGTGCCACTGACATCACCGACCATGAGGTGGTGAAGAAACTGTTGAGATCGCTTGATTCCTCATTTGATACTCTGGCACTGATGATACAAGAACGTGATGACTACAAGTCTCTTGATCCCGCCGATATCCTCGAAAGGCTAAATACTCACGAGTTCCAGCTTGCTGAAAAGAGAGATCTCTATGGTTCGAGCTATGGCAAACCACGTGCCCTGAAGGCCAAGGCTATGTCTGAATCTGAATGTGAGGATTCTGGTAGTAGCCTTGGTGACCCTGAAGAATTGAGCCAGGAGCTAGCACTGCTCGTGAAGAAATTCCAGAAGTTCTCAAGACGTGGTCGCTTTGGAAAATCCTCAAGAAGCAGTGATTCCTCATCTAGTGACTATAAGAGAAGGCTGTGCCATAAATGCAAAAAACCTGGTCACTATATTCAAGATTGTCCTCAGTGGGAAAAGGAATTGAAGAAGAAGAAATACACGGATTACAGTTCTGATGATGCCAAGAAGAAGAAGAAATCGTCAAAATCTTCATCATCAAAATCCTCGAAGTCTTCATCTCACAAGAAGAGCAGCTCCAAGAAGGCTCGGGCATTCATTGGCAAGGAAATGGACTCTGAAGCTGAATCTGAGGAACATGAGGAAGAGGAGGCATCCGAGGAGTCCGAATCTGGTGTGGCGAGTCTGGCTTTCGCTACTGCATTCGTCAGCAAGTCAATCTTCAACACTGAAGAAACTGACCTCACCAACAAGCCTGACGAAGATAATGATGACTACGCTCCCACCTATTGCTTCATGGCAAAAGGTGCAAAGGTACTCAAATACACCTCCTCTGAATCTAGTGAGGATGAATCTGATGAGGATCTCAAGCCCAGCTACTCTAAACTTGCTAAGATTGCTGTAAAACAACAAAGGGCTTTTGAAAAGGTTCAAAACATGCTAGACAAAAGTGATGATATGTTGGGTGAAGAAATGGATCGCAATAAAGCCCTGACTGAAAATCTTCAGAGACTTCAGTCTAGGTTTGATAACCTTCAAAGTCATCATAACACTCTCTTGTCTGATCATGAGAAACTTTCTTATGAATTTCTTCAAAGAAAGCAAGATCTTGAGAAGCTAAGAGTGAGTTATGAAGATCTTCAGAAGGAGCGCGATTCATCACTTGCTCAACAAATCAGCGCTTCTCAGGAAGAATTTGTTCCTGCATGCTTAAAGTGCATTGAACGTGAATCTGCTAATTCTTCACCTGAATGTTCAAATGCTTCAATTGTTCCAAATTCTTCACCTGCTCCTGCTATCACTAATTCCTCATCTGAGGTCATTACTAGTATCACTGACGATGCAGGGCTGAAGGAATTGTACATGACAGGCATGTACAAAAGCCTCAAGGGGCATCAGACTCTTTGTGATGTGCTTAAAAAGCAGATCCTCAACAGAAACCCTAGGAAAGAGGGTATTGCCTTTGAGAGGAAACTCAATGCTGATGGAATATATTGGAAGCCTGAGCAGTACCCCAAAACCTCATGGGTTGCTGCAAAGGGACCTCGAGTTGATCCATCTAACTTATCTGGCTTTACATGTGAATCTCCTCATTCTTCTGATGAGTCATTTGACTCCAACTATAAACTGTTCAAAAATCAGAATGGTGAAGTATTTGCTAGATATGTTGGCACTAACTGCAGGAATGGTTCTCCTATGAAGAAAATCTGGGTTCCCAAGAAGTGCCTTGAAAGTCTTCAGGTGAATGTCCTCATGACACCACCTGTGAAGAACAGGAACCCCAGATCAAACTCTTCACGTGGACCAAATTCTTCATATGGATCCAGGTCCTCATACGGACCAAATTCCTCACGTGGATCAAATTCCTCAAAATAATCAAAGTCCTCATATGATTATCATCGTGCTAACAACTCTGTTTCGCAGGGTAGAGCTAAGGGCTATGAATATGTGCGTTATTCTTCAAACCATTATGTACATAAGTCCTCGAAGAATTTCTCTGCTTATTCATATGCTTACCCTAACCCCTCTTATGTGAAACGAAATGGTTTGGCCTCTATGCCACCATTCTCTTATGGTGCTCGCAGAGTGATGAACTCTTTGCCACCCCTTCAGATGTGGGTGGTGAAGAAAAAGAACTAATCTCTTCTACAGGGTCAGGTCTCCAGACGTGCTTTAACGTCTGAAGAATTTGCTGGGGACCTGACAAACTTGCCTGAAAGGACGCAGGCTAATCATGATGAAATGAACTTTCATTTCACACGTCCTCATACTGCTATATCTGTTTTACTGCTTGATGGAATTCATCTGATGATCCTGATATCATATTCTTCACTGATGAAGTATATGAGATCGTAAGTTGCACTAATTCATCTGCAGGATGATCAACCCAAAGCCACTGAGTGGGTCCTCGATAGTGGATGTACAAATCACATGACTGGTGACAAGAATCTATTGATGGATGCTCCCTTATCACCGTCACATCTGAAGCATATCATCTTTGCTGACAAAGGCAAAAGTCAGGTATTGGGTCTTGGTAAGGTTGCGATCTCTAAGGACATACACATGGACAAAGTCATGCTTGTTGAGTCCTTAGGATACAACCTCATGTCAGTCTCAATGCTTTTTGATCTTGATATGGTTGTTGTCTTTGGCAAGTATCGCTGTGTTGTGATTATGGAAGCTGACAATTCCAAAGTCTTCGAAGGCTTTAGGAGAGGAGACTTGTATATTGTTGATTTCTCTACAGGACCACAACCAGCCGTGTGTCTACTTGCAAAAGCTTCAGAAGTCTGGCTATGGCATCGACGACTTGGTCACGCAGGCATGAGGAATTTGCACACGC
Organism: Triticum aestivum; assembly: GCF_018294505.1. Classification (NCBI taxonomy): domain Eukaryota; kingdom Viridiplantae; phylum Streptophyta; class Magnoliopsida; order Poales; family Poaceae; genus Triticum; species Triticum aestivum. The sequence goes on along the minus strand of NC_057801.1, from coordinate 32,256,818 downwards.
TTGCGGAGAAGAAGCATGTCATTGGCATTGAGAATGTCAAATTCCTCAAGGATCACTTATGTGGTGCCTGTGAAGCTGGAAAAATGACCAAGGCCAAGCATCCAGCAAAGACTATCATGACCACTACTCGTCCATTCGAATTGCTTCACATGGACCTCTTTGGACCTAATCATTACTCAACAGTCACTAATGATGCATCTCTATATGGTTTTGTTATTGTTGATGATTACTCTCGATACACATGGGTACACATTGTTACTTACAAACATGAAGTGCAGGAAGTCTTCAAACGATTTTCCTCGAGGGCTTCAACCAACTTTGGTGTGAAGATCAAGCACATCAGGAGTGACAATGGAACTGAGTTCAAGAATTCCGGTCTTGATGACTATCTTGATGAACTTGGTATTACTCATGAGTTATCGGCTCCCTATACTCAGCAGAATGGCGTCGTGGAGCGCAAGAACAGAACTCTTGTTGAGATGGCTCGCACTATGCTTGATGAATACAAAACGCCTCATCGTTTTTGGATTGATGCAATTGATACTGCGTGCCACATCATCAACAGAGTATATCTTCACAAATTCTTCAAGAAGACTGCCTATGAACTCCTAACTGACAAGAAACCCAATGTGAGTTATTTCAAAGTCTTCGGTGCTAAATGTTGGATTAGAGATCCTCATCACAATGCTAAATTTGCACCGAAAGCACATGAAGATTTTATGCTTGGTTACGGAAAGGACTCGCACACCTACAAAGTCTTCAACATCGCCCTTCACAAGATTGTTGAAACTGTAGATGTGCGGTTCGATGAAACTAATGGCTCGCAAAGAGAGCACCTACCTTCTGTGATAGATGAACCAGCACCTGAGGATTCTATCAAGTTCAAGGCGACTGAGGATGTCATTCACACTGAAGAATCTGCTGAAGAATTCATTCCAATTCATGAAGAACGTGGAGCTGATGCACCTGAAGAAAATGCTGAAGAAAATGGTGCTGAAGAAAATGCTGATCAAATTCCTCGACGACAACCAGCTCATCCTCGCGTTGCAAAAGAAGTGCAAGTGGAAAAGATCATCAATGACACTAAAGCACCAGGTCCTCTCACACGCTCAAAAGCTTCACATTTATCTAATTTTTGTGGGCACTATGCTTTTGTCTCTATCACAGAGCCCACTAAGGTAGATGAAGCATTTCTGGAGCCGGAGTGGATTCAGGCCATGCAAGAAGAATTACATCAGTTCAAGCTCAACAATGTCTGGGAACTGGTCAAACGTCCAGATCCTCGCAAGCATAATATCATTGGCACAAAGTGGATCTATCGCAACAAGCAAGATGAAAATGGCCTTGTGGTGAGGAATAAGGCACGACTTGTAGCTCAAGGCTACACACAGGTTGAAGGAATTGATTTCGATGAAACTTTTGCACCTGTTGCTAGACTTCAGGCTATTCGCATATTACTTGCTTATGCTAACCATCATGATATCATTTTATATCAAATGGATGTGAAAAGTGCATTCCTCAATGGTAAGCTTGAGGAAGAAGTATATGTTGCTCAACCCCCAGGTTTTGAAGATCCAAAGAATCCTGACAAAGTCTTCAGACTCAACCAGGCTCTCTATGGCCTCAAGCAAGCCCCTCGGGCGTGGTATGATACATTGAAGGAATTCTTCGTGAAGAATGGCTTCACACCCGGTTCACTCGACCCTACTCTTTTTACTAAATCTTATGATGGTGAACTGTTTGTGTGCCAAATATACGTTGATGATATTATCTTTGGCTGTACTGACCAACGTTATAGTGATGAATTTGCCTATATGGTGAGTGAAGAATATCAAATGTCTATGATGGGAGAGTTGAAATTCTTCTTAGGTCTTCAAATTCGTCAACAGCGCAATGGCATATTCATATCTCAGGAGAAATACCTCAAAGATGTACTGAGGAAATTCGGCATGCAAGATTGCAAAGGCGTCAAAATTCCTATGCCCACAAATGGCCATCTATGCACTGATGAAAATGGTATTGACTTCGATCACAAGGTATACCGCTCCATGATTGGTTCTTTATTGTACTTATGTGCATCTAGGCCAGATATAATGCTTAGTGTTTGCATGTGTGCCCGATTTCAAGCTGCACCGAAGGAATCACACCATAAGGCTGTGAAGCATATTCTTCGATATCTAGCTCACACACCAACTCTAGGATTATGGTACCCCAAGGGCTCTGCTTTTGATCTCATTGGATATTCTGACTCTGACTATGCTGGTGATCGTGTGGACCGCAAGTCAACATCTGGCACTTGCCATTTCCTCGGACGATCTTTGGTCCATTGGTCCTCGAAGAAACAGAACTGCGTATCACTATCTACTGCGGAAGCTGAGTACATTGCTGCTGGCTCTTGTTGTGCTCAATTGCTGTGGATGAAGCAAACTCTCAAGGACTACGGCATCAACGTGAAGAATGTGCCTCTCTACTGTGACAATGAGAGTGCCATCAAGATTGCTCACAACCCAGTTCAGCACTCGAAGACAAAGCACATTCAAATTCGTCATCATTTTCTTTGTGATCATGTGTTGAAGGGCGACATCTCCATCGAGCATGTGAAGACTGAAGAACAGCTAGCCGATATCTTCACAAAGCCCTTGGATGAGAAGAGATTTAGCAAGTTGCGGTGTGAGCTAAATATCTTAGAATCTTCGAATGTTCTTTGAAAAGGACACACATCCTGACACTTATGCAAAATTGATGACTTAGATGTGCTACACATGAAGAAACGTTTTTCTTCAATCAATGAAGAATAACACTCTAAGTGTGAAGAAATTAATGAAGAATTTGATTCTCAGAACCCTACGATAATTGTACACAGTGTCTGAAATCATCATTCTTATACGGTGGGTCACGCCACCACCAAAGTTGAAAATCTTCGAATTTGAGTTTTTCCTCTGTTTTGGAATTCTTCAGTTTTTCAAATCCTTCAACTTTGCAAAATCTTCACTGTTTCCGTCATTTTTCTTCATTGGCTATATATATATATATATATATATATATATATATATATATATATATGAGTTTATGTCCTCTACAGCATTCACTTATGGCTATTTCCTCATGTTGCGTTTTCTGCTAAGTGAATGTGATCGGACCCTTCCCCCTCTATGCTATACTCAACCCAATCTATTCACAAATTCTTCATGTGCGTTCTATTTGAAACTCGTTCAAAATCTTCACTGTGTCCTTGTCAGCTGAAGGAATTGCGAACGGAACTTTAAAACTGATCTTATCCAAACTTTCGGTTTTGCCGCTCAAACCGTTCCGCATCCCATGATGCATTACTCTATTCACCCGCGATCGTACACGATCTCAACTACACAGTACGGGTGACACATGTCATGAGAAGGAGAAAGGGCAGGGGCACATTCGTCCCAAATCTTCGGGCAAACAGTTTTTCACCGTGTCTATAAATACCCCTCTCCCCTTCCTCACTTCATTTACTCCGCTCGACCTATCTCTCTCGCTCGAGCTTCTCAAACCCTAGCGCCGCCGCTACTCCATCGTCGCCGGTGAGGAAGAGCTTCACTGCCTCGACCTCGTCGCCGTCGTACTCACGCCGGCCGTGGAAATCTTCACTCCGCCGCCGCCGTAGCTGTCTTCCTCCGCCGAGTTAGGGCAAGGGAGATCTAACCGGACGAACTTCACATCTGTCCTTCTCAGTTCGTCGTGTTCTTCAGTTCGGGTAATTAAAAGTTACTTTTATTACTCGCTTTGATTCTCAAGCTTTTTTGAAAATCTTCAAAGGTGTTTTATTCTTCAAATCCTCACACACAAAACACCTCACTAGTTATATGCTCTTGATTCGTTTCTCTAAGCATCTTTTTTTTCTTCAAGATTCCTCAATTGTGTGGATCTTCGATCTATACAACTCTGGAACCTAAGACAAAGAACGCTTAGTGAAATTCCTCAAGGCTCATCTGGTCAAATTCCTCAAAACTTGTTCTTTTCGAAAAACCTTCTGAGAACGCATATGACCTCTCCAAATTCCTCGCAACTATACTCTGTTCACAGGTACTCATGTCTGCTGCTGAATCACTAGGTTCTCATCAACTTAACTCATTTGCAGCATTCCTCGAAGAAAAGTTGCATACTTCTTCAGAGAGTTCGATTGTTCAAATTCCTCAACTGAAGAGTATGGCAGACGGAAAGAAGCCTCAGAAAGGAGGAAAGAAGCCTGAGGTCATGACTGCTTTCGAGATACCTGAGGAAATTTATGCTGACTATTGCACACCTGATGAAGCCAAATTTGGCAAAGAAAACAAAAATCAGCGCAAGGTGCGCATTCAGAGGATTGAACGGAGATGGGCAAGGGAATGGAGGGAATACAGATATGTACTCCAAAGTACATGAGGAAATTCACCCTCAATCCTCCATGCCCAAGAGCTCCATTGGCACCTAGCCAAGTAGCTGACCCCACCAGCATCAAGCGTGGTGAGGACTTTCCTGAAGAATGGGCCAAGCGCCAAGCTAAATTGGCAAGACAAGCCAAGGAGGCAGTGAGGAAATTCAATGAGGATTCTGCCACGGCTGCTGCTACTGAGGCCTCTGTCAAACCGAGGAAATCTATGCCAAAGAAGCCTACTCGTAAGCCAAGTGCTTCACCAACAGCGCCCTCACGGCCAAGTTCCTCACAAATGCCCTCACGGCAAATTCCTCATACTGCTCCTACTCCACCAAAGTCCTCAGCAGCTCCTTCTAAGTCATCAGCTCCTGTGCATCTGGCTACATGTCAAAGGACTGCTGGTTTCTCGATTGCCTCTGGTGTCTCAGCAAGTTCCTCAGCTGCACCAATTTCCTCATCAGGCCCCACACTGTTGAAGACCAAAGCAACTGTTGGACGAGGTCCTCGGCCAAGTCCGAAGAAGAAATAAGTCGCATTCCATGTGCCATCTAATGATGAAGCTTCTGATGATGAACTTGCAGAAATCATCAGAGACCGACAAGTGAAGGCCGCTAGAGCCAAAGGCACATCTGTGCCACTGCTTTTGGATCCGAGGAAGATCCTCGATTACATTGACCTCTGGCACAAGGATCCTAACACCCCTATGCCTGATTTTCATCTGACTCCTGGTCAAAGTCATATGCTGACCCATTTCATCAGTGAAGAGAAATGGAAGTTTGAAAAGGCTAGACAGATCAAGAAAGCCCAATACAGAAAGGAGAAGCTCCTGAAGAAAAACGTTGTCAGAATGACACCTGAGGAACTTCTCAAGGCTCAGACTGAAATCCAAGCTCTCAGCAAAGACTTTGATGCCTATTATGCTGATTGGCAAGGAGCTAAGGTCAGATTCTTCAACTTGACGAAGAAATTCACAAATGTTGCAACCCCAACGCAACAAGAAATTCCTCAGGCTGCAGCCTCTGCTCAGCCTGCTGAAGAACATGCCAGCACTGCTGATGATTTCGAGCCTGCTGATGACAATGCTAGTTCCAGGGCTGATGACTCAATTCCAGTCGCTGAAGAAATTGCCAGGGCATCCACTAGTGGTGCGCCTGAAGAAACTTAAGAGATCAGGGCAACTGCATTAGTTGCGCCTGAGGAAATTCAACCAGATTCCTCAGCTCCTCCCGCGCCTACACCAACTCCAATCCTTCCATCTGCATCAGATGTGAAGAAGACCAAGGCTGCAGAGCGAGCTGCAGTGAAGAAAAGGAAGGCATCAGCTGCGTCAAATTCTTCGGCTGCGAAGAAAATGAAGCCAATGACCAGCTCATTTGAAAATCCAATTGATGCTGTTCCGATTTCCTCCATGCCATCAAAGGACCTTGTTCCTTTCGGTGAAGACTATGAGATCCCAAGCGGATCTGATGAAGAAAATCATTCTGCTGCTTCGTCAGAGCAGATTGATGAAGAAATTGAGGTGGATGCAATCCCTTCAACGCCAATCATTTCCTCGCCTATGCCTCAGTACATAGCTGAAGAGGCTGGTGTTGAGGAAATTGAAGATGAAGACGTGGACATTGGATGCACCACGCCAGTGATGAATGATGACTTTTGGGATAGTCAGCATCCAAATTCACCACTCTTCACCCCAATCCAACAAATTCCTCAGTCCCCTGCACCAACAGTTCAACTGGGCTCTGAAGAAACTCATCCCACTCCCTCTGTGCATGAAGAAATTCTAGCCGCTAGTGCTGAAGAACCTGCTGCTGCTGCTGATCCTCAGACTGCACATGAAGAGGAACCATATATTCCTCAGCCTGAAGAACCCGAGCTCGCGATTCCTGAGGTGGTGATGCAACTCACTGACACCCCTCTGCCAAAGCCAAAGAATCCGGTCTCAAGTAAACAGAAGTTCAAGGCTGAAGACTTCTTTGGCGAGCATGTTTTCTTCACTGATTACAATCCTTATGACTCTGCTCGCATAAGGAAGAGGCGTTTCTGGACTGCAAGCCAAGCAAATTTCTATTCCTCAGTGCTATTCAACAAGGACAAAATCTTCGATCATGCACATATTCCTCATGTGGACATGGAATCTCTGCCAGGCTTCGAGCCAGTCCTCAGTGTTCTTCATGACGCAGGACTTCTGAATTTCTGCACTGACATCTGTGATTGGAATGAAGAACTTACACTACTAGGAAAAGGGCTATAGATAGGATTGATTCTAATGGCGCACCGTGGAAGCAGTGCGCCACTACTATATACTAATGGCGCACCTGTTTGTGATACGCCATTAGTGTGGAAGACACTAATGGCGCACCGTAAACAGGGTGCGCCACTAGTATGAATTATTTTTTTTCCATTTTCCCATACATACTAATGGCGCATCGGGTCCATAATGCGCCATTACTATCTATAACTACTAATGGCGCACCAAGCAGGCAGTGCGCCATTACTGTAAATTTTGTTTTATTCTTTTTTTTTGCAAAACTACTAATGGCGCATCGTGGCACAGTGCGCCATTACTAGTTTAAACTAGTAATGGCGCACTCAGAGGAGATGCGCCATTAGTATATATACTTATTATTTTTACTTTTTTGCAAAACTACTAATGGCGCACCGTAGGCTAATGTGCCATTAGTAACCAGGGTTACTAATGGCGCATTTTCCTACGGTGCGCCATTAGTAACCTGGGACCAACAAGATATTTTGGACAGCCCACACCTACCCACTCACTTTCCCCACTTCATTCCATCCACCTCCTTCTCCAAGCTTTCGGCCATCTCCTCCTCCTCACCTCATTTCCACCATAGATTCAACAAAATTAAGTGGTGAAATTACCTTTTTTTGATAGGTAAGTAAGGGAAAGCTATCTTCATGATATAGATCTACTTTTTTTTCTCCCTAGCTCGCTCCAACAACGTGCACATGCACTTTTTGTGGCCTAGCTAGATCTATGTATGTTTGTGGTGTTGCATGTGTTTGTGGTGTTGCATATATGTTTGTGTTTGAAGGTACCGGTATTTGAAATATGCGATAGTTGCCAATATTTTGCCGGAATGTTTTGATTCATTTCCATTTCGGCGAGAATTTTGGCACTATGCATTCTTTTTGGTCCTATTTTTAGGGAAGGTCATGCCAAATTTTTTCTTGGTTCTAACATATCGTTTTGCTCTACCCCGCAGGCGACCATGGTCTGCACGATGACTGAAGGCATCGTGAATAGGTTTTTGAGCTCCGCGAAGGCCGAGATGCTTCAAAAGAACGAGACGGAGATAAGATGTCCATGTCGAAGATGCAAGCTGAAGAGCCTTATTGCGGACCCGGATTCCGGGCAGGTGCGAGACCACCTGCTCTTGCGTGGTTTCATGGATGGCTATCGGTGGCAAGGTGATGAAGATGACTATCAAGTCGTCCATGGCCGGGGCCGGGCAAGAAATGAGGAAGGGCAACAAGACAAGTACCACCGCGGCGAGGGCGGGCGAGAAGACGAAGAATCTCCAGGACATGATCACGACGGTGATGCTGTACACAGTCATCATGTAGAAGATGTCGTACATGATGATGAGGAAGATCAAGACGAAGGGAATGATCATGAAGATGAAGATGCCGGAGCAGACGATGATGGAGGCTGGGTGCAGGACCCTCATATTCAAGAGCTGCTTCTCAAGCGGACGGATAACGCAAGAGCTGCCGCCCGAGAGAAAGCCAAGCTGGATCAACTGGAGATAGACGCGGTTACTCCATTGTATGAAGGATGCAGGCCCGAGGATACCCGCCTGAAAGTAACGCTCATGGCTCTGGAGATGAAGGTAAAACACAAAATGACCGACGCATGCTTCGACGAGAACATGTCATTCTGGCACGAACGTCTTCCCAAGGGGAACAAGTGCCCGACCAGTTTCGAGGAGGCGAAGAAAATCGTGTGTCCTCTGGATTTACCGCACGTGAAATACCATGTGTGCATGAACAATTGCATCATTTATCGGGACGGGCATGCGGAGTCTACCATATGTTCGGTGTGCGGCGTCACTCGATACAAGAAGAGGAAGAAAGCTCCTCGAAAATCGGTGTGGTACTTTCCGATCACTCCTCGTCTGCAGCGGTATTTCGCGGACCCTAAGGTAGCAAAGCTCCTGCGTTGGCACGCGGATAGGGAGGAGAAGAAGCGAGAAGATGACGCAAATGATCCGGAGATAGATAAAAAAGACAAGATGCTGAGTCACCCTAAGGATGCGAGCCAATGGCAAGCGTTGAACTTCGAATACCCAGAATTTGGGAACGATCCAAGGAACATCGTGCTGGGCGCGAGCACCGATGGAGTCAATCCGTTTGGCAGCCAGAGAAGCACACATAGCACCTGGCCTGTGTTTGTGTGGATGTACAACCTTCCCCCCTGGTTGTGCATGAAGAGGAAGTACATTCACATGAGTATGCTAATTGAAGGGCCGAAACAACCAGGGAACGACATCAATCTGTATCTGGGGCTGCTGAAAGAGGAGCTTGACACGCTGTGGAAAACGCCAGCCAATACGTGGGACGCCGCAGAGAAAGAATATTTCCCTATGAGAGCCGCACTGCTCACGACGGTGCACGACTATCTCGGTTACGGATATCTCGCGGGGCAGGTAGTCCACGGATTTTCTGGATGCGTAAGGTGCATGGATGACACAACGTATCGCCAGCTAGATAGAGATCCCGGGTCTTCGAAAACCGTGTTCATGGGACATCGAAGGTGGCTTCGCGATGATGACCCGTGGAGGAAACGCAAGGATCTGTTTGATGGTGAAACCGAACCCCGAAAACGCCCGTGTACGAGGAGCGGCGAGGAAATAGACAAGCTGTTGAAAAATTGGAAAGACTGCCCACTGCCGGGAAAGAAGCGAAAGGCGCCAGAGCCGCTGCTGAAGGTATGGAAAACGAGGTCTGTTTTCTAGGACTTGCCGTACTGGAAGATCCACCGTGTGCCTCACAGCCTTGATGTCATGCATATCACGAAGAACGTGTGCGAGAGTCTGCTTGGTACCCTGCTCAACATGCCAGAGAGGACCAAAGATGGGCCGAAAGCAAGGGCAGACTTGAAATCAATGGGCATCAGGCAGGAGCTTCATGCTAATGATGATGATGATGATGATGATGAGGCGAAGCAGGACACGGAAAGTCGTCGCAAAGGCAAAAAGGCCAAGAAGACCGGAAATGACTACCCTCCCGCGTGCTTCACTCTAAGTCAGGAGGAGATCGAGCAGTTTTTCACCTGCCTCCTAGGAGTAAAACTTCCTTACGGTTACGCGGGGAAGATAATCAGATACCTAGACCCAGCGAAGCAGAAGTTCAGCGGGATGAAGTCTCACGACTGTCACGTGCTGATGACGCAGATACTTCCAGTTGCAATCCGTGGGATCATGGACGCGCACGTCCGTGAAACGCTATTTGGCCTATGCAACTTTTTCGACGTCATCTCTCGGAAGTCGATTGGCGTGAGGCAACTCAGAAGGCTACAGGAAGAGATCGTGGTGATACTATGCGAGCTTGAGATGTACTTCCCGCCCGCATTCTTCAACATTATGGTGCATCTGCTGGTCCATATAGTGGAGGATATCATCCAACTCGGGCCGACGTTCCTGCACAGCATGATGCCGTTCGAAAGGATGAATGGTGTCATCAAAGGATACGTTCGCAACATGTCACGTTCAGAGGGAAGCATAGCCAGGGGCTTTCTGACCGAAGAGTGCATCTCCTACTGCACGAATTATCTAGGCATCGAGAACCCCGTTGGTCTGCCCGCCAACAAGCACCTCGGCAGGCTCGCTGGATGGGGTCACCATGAGGGTCGCCGCAAAATGCATGTCGACTTCGAGGGTCGACTCGCCGACTTTGAAAGAGCAAACCTAGTCGCGCTACAACACATAGACGTGGTCGATCCTTGGGTGGTAGAGCACAAAACCTTTATTAAGAAGACGTACAATGACCGAGGCCAACAGAGGACGGACGGAGATATACTCAAAGAGCACAACTCATGTTTCACGCGTTGGTTCAAGCAGAAGCTTCTGTCGTACCCTTTACATGAGGATTCTTCCGTGGAAGAACAACTCATATTCGCCTTGTCACAAGGCGCCGAGCACAACCTGATGACCTATGAGGCGTACGATATCAACGGCTACACATTCTACACCGAGGACAAGGACATGAAGAGCGATGGTTATCAGAACTCCGGGGTAACGATGGAATCCTACACCGGTAACGACAAGGACATATACTACGGAAGGATCGAGGAGATCTGGGAGCTGAGCTACGCTGGAGAGAAGGTCCCGATGTTCCATGTCAGATGGGCCAAAAACGTCATAAAAGAAGACCGGTATTTCACCACCATGGTTATACCCGAAGCCAAATCCAAGACCGCGGGTGATTAGGCCCAACTTAGAATTATCCTTAGCATCGATAAACCCTAGATGATAAACCCAACATAGGTGGCAATAGAGCCAAGATTAGGCCCAACCTAGGGTGCCTCGGCATCGATAAACCCTAAATGATGAAAACTTAACTTGGTTGCCCCGGATGCCTCGGTGTCGATGAGAACCTAAATGATGAAAGCTTAGGCTTTTAGGATGCCTCGGTGTCGACAAACCCTAAATCATGAGACCATGATCTTGTTCCTTGACAATAACCATCTTTTTGACCAAACTTTTTTCCTATTTAGAGAGAAACATGGCCCACAACGATGAGGCCGGTGGTTCGGGTGGCAAGCAATTCTGGGAGCTGTCCCAAGAGATGGAGGAACAACCTCACCGCTATGATGACGCCGCGGAAGACACCGATCCTGATTACACAACCCCTAGTGGCGTCGGGGATGACACCACTGATGGTGCCGCCGAGGATGCCACCACTGATGATGGCGGCGCACACACAGATGGTGGCGGCGCACACACAGATGGCAGCCAACCGAAGAAGCAAAGGAAGGACCGGCGCCCGAATGCGCTCCGCACCGTCAAGGAGGAATTCACTCAAGTGGACTCCGACGGGAATCCAACGGAGCCCAAACATATAGTCAAGGGGTACTCGGTTCAGCTCGGGTGCATTCTCCGGAGCACCATCTCGATCAACACCGAGAACCTTAGGCATAAGGACCGAGGGAATTTGCGCAACCTCCTCTTCACGAAGCTGCACGAACGATACAAGTTCCCCGCCGAATTTCAAAACACACGCCTCTCAGGGAATAAAGTGAACAATGCCGCCCTCACGAAGATGAGCACGGCCCTGTCTACTTGGAGAAGCGCGGTGAAGAGAATGATTGATAAAGGTGATAGTTATGACAAGATCAAGGCGAAATATCCTTTGATGAGCGAAGATGAGTACAAGGAGTTCAAGATCAAGTGCCAGAGCCCCGCAACCTCCGAATCAAGTCAGTGGGGGAAAGAAATGCGGGAGTTGAACTTAGGGGAACACAAACTCGGTCCCGGCGGTTATAGAGTGGCGGAGCCTATATGGGACAAGGAGGACGCGGAGCGTGCCGAGCAAGGCCTGCCACCCCGCTTCGAGAAATACAGCGGTGACAAGCAGACCAGGAACTATGTCAGGGCCCGGTACAAGGAGGACCCGATAACAAAGGAGCTTACCACGGATCCGAAGACCAGGGCGCTTGAGCTTGTTCTGGTAAGGAATACACCCCCGCGTAATTAGCTCCATATGGTTGCACTCTAATTAATCCCCAATATTTCTAAATGGTTCATGTTCCTTTCGCAGGACAATGAAAGCAGTAGCGCGGGGTCGTCTAAGAGCTCCCCTTTCGACACCCCTTTAAATAGGGCGTTGAACGTAATGAAAAAGAAGGATAAGCTCGATAAGCCGACGTCAGCTGGTCGTGTGGCCGGCAAAGGCTTGTCCACAAAATGGGGGTCATACTATACCGCTGGTGTGCGGAAGGAGAAAAAGACCAGCTCGGAAAGCCAGATGCGCGAGGTTGAAGAACTCAAGGCACAAGTGGCGCGGATTCCGGAGCTTGTCCATGAGCAAGTGCAACAACAACTTGGAACGACGCTCAACGCCATGGTGCCTACGTTGATTCATGGGCTGACGACGTGGATTGCGGGTGGCCAAAAGGGGCCTCCCCCGGTTCCCAGCTTCACGGCCAGCAACTCGCACAGCGCGGCGGCGGCACCATTGGTGTCTCCGGCGGCGGCGCCATTGGTGTCTCTGGCGGCGGCACCATCGGTGTCTCCGGCGGCGGCGCCATCGGTGTCTCCGGCGGCGGCACCATCGGTGTCTCCGGCGGCGGCACCATCGGTGTCTCCGGTGGAGGCGGTATTCGTGTCTCCGGCACCGGCACGGGCATTGGAGCTTAATGCACCCGGGTGTACGCCGACCGGCACCTCACCAGCAAGCGCCCCCTCCGTCAGTTGCACGCCCGCCGTTGGCGGTGCCTCGACATTAGCTGAGCTCGACGTCATCACGGTAACTAAGCCTCTCGGCCGATGACTTCATCTCCTTGCCTTTGACTGGGCATCACTGACGCCCTATACATGTTTTTCCAGGGCACCGCCGACGTTCCTTGCACTCTTCTGCACTTCGTGGGCGCCGAGTTGGTCGATGTCGCCAAGGGAAGAATCGTTCAACCGGGCAACCCCATGTTCCACGGTAATCCGATGCCAACCACAATGTATAGGGTTGAAGTGGTCCGGGTGCTGCCAGGCTGCGACGAGCTATTACCTCCGATTCGACCCGCTGGGGCCGACGAAGAAGATGAGATGACCCTCGGCACCTGTGTAAACTGGCCCCTGCTATGGTCGAAGAGCCAGATTCGTTTGGGGGCGGGGGACACCACCCCACAGACAAGACCGCCAGTCGTGCCGGCGCCAAGCCATGGCAAGAACGCCGCAACGCTACCGGACCTGCCGGACATCCCTATGGCACAGGATCCGGACAGCCCTATGGCACAGGATCCGGACGGCGACGACAACGACGACGGTACATTTACTAAAGTTGATAAGTACTTTGCCGAACATGGGTACGCTGACGAGTTCTGCGGGCCTCTTTCTCAAGAACCCAACCAAGACCACCGCGATCTAGCTGGTACGACGGAGAAATCCAATTGCAACAAGCGTCGTCTGGCGTTCAGTTCTCAGGACACGCCTCCAGCTCCCGCCTTCACCGAGCCTCAGATAGCTGAGGCGCGAAATATTATCAGCCCCAACACGCTGAAGAAGGCGGTCTGTGAGCAGAACTCGGTCCCATTACAGGAGATCAAGAAGAAGGGCCGGAAACGAAAGACTAACAAGGGCGCCGGTGCGAGCCAGCCGGCACCGAGTTCGATCCGTGCTCAGGATGGGCCACCTTCACCTAAGGATATCTCGAGGAGGGTGCATGTGGCGGGTAGGGCGATGCTACCGCCAAATATGCTGAATGCTGCAACCGGTGCTATGCGGAGTCTGCACGACAATGTTCTGATTTTGGAGAAGCGGCATCTCAGAGAGAAGGATGTGGCATACCCGGTTTTCGTGGCCAAGGTGCCAGAGAGCAAGGGCTTTGTGGATGGCGACATCGGGGGTATGATCGTCCTGCGGTTTGATGACATCTTTGCTATGTTTAACCTTCATCCGTTGCACTACACCTTCGTTCGGCTGTTTTCGCTGAGCATGCAGATGCGGATCATTAGAGACAATACCCCGGACATCGTGATAGTCGACCCCTTCTACATGCGTGCCAAGCACTTGAGCAGCGCTGGGGACCGCCAAGTTGCGAGTTCACACCTCGAAGGCGTCATTCTGGCAAACGCAGATAAGGATAACTTCCTTGTGCCTTACTTTCCCGAGTAAGTCATCCCTTAACCGCCCCGTAACATATGATTTCTTAGATTTCGATCGTTCTTTTTTTTCTAACATTCCGTGTTCTGTGCAGTGACACACATTGCACACTCATCCTCTTAAGCCCGAAATATTCCATGGCCACGTATTTCGACCCGAACCGTAACTCCATGATAGACTACACAAATGTGAAGAAAGTTCTTGATGATGTTCTCCCCGGCTACGCCCAATCTGGAGGCACCTTCACCAGGCCAGTTCGTAAGTACGGCAAGCACATCTTCTCACACAATACGAAGTTCTGCTGCGTCAAGCAGCCGCCTGGCGGTCAGAAGGATGCCTACTACGCCCTCCATCACATGCGGGCGATCGTAAGGGACCATCATCACCTTCTGCTACCAGATAATCTCAAAGATTGGGCCGCGAGCTTGTCGGCAGTCCAGGACGCGGACCTCAGACAAGAATTCTTCCGCATCCAGTCGGAGTTTGCGGACATCATCCATCAAGATGTCCTTCATACCGCGGGGCAGTTCTTCCTCAGATATCAACCGTCCAACAGTGAGATAGATGAAATGCTACAAATGCAGGGTGACAACGACCGTGATTTCATGACCATCACGACAGACGGCGGCTTCACCCACGCTCCTGTCCGATGAGTTGAGTCGAAAGTAGTGATGTGTAGTTCTGAAACATTGATTGGCTCATGTTGTAATTAAACTTTAATGAATTCGGATGTCTCTTTGGTTTGGACGGTTGTTCAACTTAGATGTAATCGATGCTATTTATTAGTAGGACCATGAATCGTGCTATTAATGTCTTGCTTTTCTCTTCCGATCCTTTTGTTGCATACTTACACATTGCTTATGTATTGTCTGTTGTTTGGCTTGTGCATAGAGATGCCGTCGTATGTCATGTACAAGGGTAAGGTTCCCGGAGTCTACGATGACTGGGAGGAGTGTCGGAGACAGGTTCACCGTTTCAGCGGTAACAGTTACAAAGGGTACACCACTAGGGCGGAGGCCGAATCTAGATACGCCCGCTATCTA
Source organism: Triticum aestivum (assembly GCF_018294505.1). NCBI lineage: Eukaryota > Viridiplantae > Streptophyta > Magnoliopsida > Poales > Poaceae > Triticum > Triticum aestivum. Next base: position 32,241,549 of record NC_057801.1, on the reverse strand, counting down.
GCGGGAGAGAGGAGGGAGCGTTGGAGGAACCGGATGAAGACCAGTTTGATCGCGATGATGCTCATCGTGATGACCACAGCTCTCTTCTATGTGATGGTAGTTTAGATGATCGATATCGACTTGTAATGTGAAGGCAAACTCGATACTCGCGGTCTTGAGACTTGTAATGTTTTATCTTTGTCCGGTCTTTTGAATCCGGAGACTAATATGATGAATTGTATTCGGAGACTAATCTTCTATTGTATTTGATGAATCTGATGTTGCTGTGTGCTGCTGTCTATATTCTATGCAATAATATATTTTGTAACCTGTGCAAAAATCAGAAAAGCAAAAAAAATAAAACCTAATATTCATACTAATGGCGCACCACACAAGACACTAATGGCGCACTGTGATCATCACACTAATGGCGCATTAGCTGCTGGTGCGCCATTAGAATGCCAAAGCACATTTGTACATATGGCCCCTGGGAGGCATTCTAATGGCGCACTGCAGGCTATACTAATGGCGCACTACGCGGTGCGCCATTAGAACACCAGATACTAATGGCGCACCAGTAGTGCGCCATTAGAATTTAATTCTAATGGCGTGATGCTAGTGGCGCACCAGTAGTGCGCCATTAGAAGTTAAATTCGGTGCGCCACTAGCATGCCTTTTCCTAGTAGTGTTATTCTTCAGTTCTACGCGACACTGCATATCACTGGAGACACTGAAGACGTAAACTCATGGGTGTTGGACTGGATGTCTGAAAACACTCACTACAAGGCACCAGCAACTGAATTGCTTCGTGTCCTTCCTCTCAGTCCTCCCCTTGACGGTGCACGTTGCATTTACAGTGAACCTGGACTTAGAAATCATTACATGCAAGTGCTGATGAAGCCTTTGAAGCCAGGGCAGGCCCCTCGAACTAAATTCCTCATCAAGGAATTATTGTATGTGCCTCGGACTGTCTATCGGATTCTGACGAAGATAATGAGTCCTATCAAAGGCCACGACTCAAATGATGAAGAAGTCGTTGGCATCATGAAGAATATGCTTTTCAATATCATTCATGGTGTTCCCATAAACTTCCATGATTTCTTCATGAGGACTCTGGCGAACATTGCTATGTCACCTTTTGAGCTGATGCCTTATGCGCCTTGGATTATGAGGTTCATCAGGGCAAGGTCTTCACTCAATTACAAAGCTGATACTCTGAACCACTGCAGCTACTTGCCTCCAATTGAAGTCCTCAAACGGGCAGTTTCCTCAGCTGATGACAAAGGCAAGGCCGCTGCTGTGATAGATGAAGGCATTCGTCCATTGGATGGTCAATTTCGCAAGGCTGCATCCTACTCTACCAATGACGACTCTGCCACACATGACTCTGCCGCCAATACCTCAGCCAAGCAAAATCCTCAAGCTACAGCACCCAGGGTGATGACTGATCGTGAGTTACTCCTCAGTCTTCATCAGAAGGTTGATCGCAATCATAAATGGGTCAAGCGTCAGCTTGGTTCAATTCTTCACAACATGACCTCAACACACAATGCAGTGAAGAAAAACCAATACTACCTTCATGAAACATTCAACCGCACCTGGGCTGTCCTCACTCATGTCTATAGCGCTGAAGAACTGGAGACGATGGGTCTCAAGGAAGAATTTGACTGGTCTGCACCTCCGCCGAAGAAATTCAAGAGGGTCAAGGTTCCTCCTTTGGTGGCCAGCTCTTATTCTTCATCGCGCGACACTGATGAAAATGAAGACTTGGATGACACTGCGGCAGGCCCTCCTACAACAACCGACCCCGACAACATTGGCGCTCCTCCATCAACTTGATTTTCTTCAGGGGCGTTAGTCCTCAGTTTCGATCCTTTTGGTCATTTGATGACAAAGGGGGAGAAATCTGAGTTAGTCTTCAAGCGGGTCTATATTGAGGGTATTTTTTTGCTAAGTTACAACTCTCGTTCTTCTGAAACTTTATTGGATCGAGTTGTAATCTTAAACCCGATGGTGCGCTGATACTTTTGTTGCACTAGCTCTGATACTTTGGATGCATTTTTCCGCATGCTTATTCCTCATTAATATTATTGCACGCATGCTGAATTTTATCAGGCACCATATTTCATCATGCATTTCAAATTCTTCATATTATATATCAAATGCGTGTATGAATTACAAGATATAGGGGGGGATCTCCATGATTCAACTCTTCAAGTGTGCATTGCCTCAAAAGCAAATTCCTCACTATGCACATCTTCAGGGGGAGTTCTTCTATATCTTGCAATCAAATTCCTCAAAATCAGTATTTACACTTCATATGTTTATCCCCGTTGAAAACTTAATCTATATTGTCATCAATCACCAAAAAGGGGGAGATTGTAAGTGCATCTAGTGCCCCTTAGTGATTTTGGTGTATTGAAGACTTATAGGTTAAGGGACTAATGCGTTTATGAGTATACACAGGTCTATAAGTCTATAAGGAATTTGATATTTACAGAGAAAGTCGACCCCTAAAAATGAAGTTCTTCGACTGAAGACTTTGGTATTCTGAAGACTTTCTGAAGACTTTGAAAGTGAAGAAATTGGTGTGACCTTGAAGACTTGATATTCATTTGAGGAACATGAAGCGCGAAGACTTTTGTTTTCATAGTTTCGTTTTTCTCTTTCTTGAGTCATAGGAAACACCGTACTGTTAAAGGGGGTCGAGGAAATACTAAGGAAAAATTTCCATGTGATGCTCAACTCAAAATCCTACACCTACCAATCCCTTCGAGTGAAGCCATTGGAAATCTCATACAGTTCAGTCAATTTCTTCAGTGACAGAGACGAAGTTCTTCTGGTCGCTGAGGAATTTGTTCTGACTCAGGAGTTAGGAATTCACCAGTGTGGATTGCCTACATAGTGAGGAACATGATAGCCCTGAAGAATTTGAGAGTCAAATTTCCGACCGTTGCTGTGCTGCGCGCCAACTGTCCCCAAAATATCTTATCCACCTAACGGTCATATCATTGAAGGGCATTTATGTCTTATCATGTCGGGCTGCTCCCTAGGCTATAAATAGCCGCCTCCTACAACCACTAGCTGGTTGGCTACTCCGAGAGAACTTGACACTTGTCATTTGAGAGCAACCCATCCTCCGAGGACTTTGAGCGAAAATCATCAAGTGAGGAAAACCCAAAAACCAAACCCCTACAAACCCAAAGTGATTGAGCATCACTGAAGAGATTGATCCTGCGTGGATCCGACGCTTGTTACCTTTGAAGACTGTGCTTCTTCCAGACGGTTAGGCGTCATGGTCTAGAGCATCCAAGAGGAATTGTGGATCGCCGAGTGACCAAGTCTGTGAAGGTTTGGAAGTCGCCTGAAGACTTACCACGAGTGATTGGACGAGGTCTGTGTGACCTTAGTTCAAGGAGAATACGGTGAGAACTTGGTGTCCTGAGCTGCGCGCTCAGAGACTGGGTGTCCGGGACTGTGTGTCCTCGAGTTTAAATACTCAGCCGCTCCAACCAGACGTACAACTGAGACAGCAGTTGGAACTGGTCTACCAAATCATTGTCTTCACCAACCTAACTGGTTCCATTTCCTCAACCCATTCATTTCCTCATTACTGTGTTGAGTGTTGTTCATATCTGTGCTTGAAGACTTTGACTGAAGACTTTCTCAATTTTCTCAGTTCAATTTCTTCAGTCTGTTTGTCTTCATCTTGTGTTATCCTGTGTTTACGCTTTCTGTACTTTGTGCTTGTCTTCATTTCATCATGATGACCATGCCCGTATTTTGTTATGCTTACTTCTGAGTACTTATTCCGCTGCAATTAGCTCTTCGCTAAGGAATTTCCTCACCGGCAAATTCCTCAGTGAAGAATTCATAAAAATCGCCTATTCACCCCCCTCTAGTCGATATAACGTACTTTCAGTACGTCCTTCACAAGCTTCTCACTGTCCAGCTTGCCCCAGTGCACCTTAGCACGGGCAAGGGCCCTACGGGCACCTTCGATGCAGACGGAGCGCTTGATGACTTCAAGCCTTGGACAGGCATCCACCAGCCGCCTTACCAACCCGAAGTAACTCCCAGGCATGGCTTCCATTGGCCATAGCCGAACTATGAGGCCCTTCATGGCCTGTTCGGCGACCTTGTGGAGCTCGACCAGCTGCTTCAGCTGGTCGCTCAGGGGCACCGGATGTCCGGACTCAGCATACTGAGACCAGAACACCTTCTCCGTCGTGCTTCCCTCCTCGGCTCGGTAGAAAGCGGTAGCATCGGACACACTGCGGGGCAGATCTGCGAATGCTCCTGGAGAGCTCCGGATTCGGGTAAGTAACAAATAATTCACCTTCACATGCTTGCTTTGCATAAAGAATGCCTTACCCGCCGCTATCTTCTTCATCGCCTCAATTTGCTGGAGGCCTTTTTGGGCTTCGACCTTAGCGGCTTTGGCACTTTCAAGAGCCAAGGCGAGCTCGGACTCTCGAGTCTCCGAGTCACGCTCCAAACTCTCGTGTTTTTTCACGAGAGCCTGGAGCTCTTGCCGCACCTCCGCCATCCGCGCCTCCTGCTCCTCTCGCTTGGTGCGCTCCGCGGCCGCTTCGATTTCGGCCACGGATACCGCTTCCTTCAGGGTCACCACCTCGTTCGTGGCCCCTGCAATACTCACGTATTCCTGTCATTTTTTTTGCAACCAAATCCTTTCTATAAGGTATTACTTTAATAAGGTATTACTTACCTTCCTTGTCCTCGAGCTGCTTCTTGGCAAGTCCGAGCTCGTTCTCGGACTGCTCGAGGCTCTGCTTCAATGCATTGACCTCCGCAGTCAGTGCGGCAGAGGTCAGCAGCGCAGCCTGCATTCCCATATTGACATATTTATGTTAGACTCCTGCGTATATCTTTTTAGATCCTCAGTCCGGCTTTTCTTTCCGAACACCGAACTAAGCATCAGGGGCTACTGTCTATGCGGTAATATTTTTACATATTTGAAACTTACCTCAAAGCCTGTTAGAAGGCTGGTGCAGGCTTCGGTCAGCCCGCTCTTGGCGGACTGAACTTTGTGGACCACCGCACTCATGATAGTGCGATGCTCCTCGTTGATGGAGGCGCCGTTAAGCGCCTCCAGCAAGTTATCCGGTGCCTCCGGATGGACGGAGGTCACCGGTGTCGCAGTCTTGCCCTTCTTACGAAGGGGCCGCTTGCTGGACTTCGGAACCACTGAAGGTTCCGGTATGGAGTCCGGCACAGGGCCAGACTTAGAGCCCTCTGGGGTTTTTCCCCCTTTGCGCCCGGAGTCCGGGAGGTCGCCTTGCGGCGCCTCCAGGACCTCCTCCTCCTGGTTGGGCCCCTTTTGGGACTCCACCGCGGTGTTGTCCGCGTCGCGAGGAGAGGAGGCGGCCGGAAGTGAAGTACTATTCATATCCGACGAATCCAGGGAGCCGCTCGACGATTCAGCGAGCTCGTCCTTGGGCGGGCTACATGGTTATATTCGGCTTTAGAAGACACTGTGCGACAAGTAAAAATCATGAGTTATTCTGTAATCCGGACACTTACGATCTCGCCAGGGGCTTGGCCCTTGATGGTAACTCCTCCCCGTCGTTGTCGCTGTTGGTGGAGAAGTCCGGAGGAAGGGTCCTTCCTTTCTTGGACCCTCCGTCCTCCCCAGTCGGGGCGGCCTTCCTTTTCTTCTCTTCCCCCGCTGGGGGAGAGGCTTCTTTTTCCTCCTCCTCGTTCTCAGGAGAGGATTCTGCTTCAGAATCTGACAGCACCTGGCGCCGGGAGCTCCTTCGAGTTCCCGTGGCCTCCTTCTTGGCCTTCTTCTCCGTCACCACGTGAGGTGCCGGAACCAGCAGCCCCGTCAAGCGGGCGTTCGCTGGGTCTTCTGGCAAGGGAGCCGGACAGTTAATCTGTCCGGACGTCTTCAGCCAGTCCTGTCAGAGGATAGGGAGTTTTAGATCCCGCATAGAGTCAAACTATGAAAAAAGAGTCCAATAGAGGGTAAAATAACTTACCTCGTTGGCTTGACGCTGCGAGCGAAATCCGCGATCTTCGGTAGCGGATGCGGGAGCTTCGGCACCCTTGAACAGCACCTTCCAGGCATCTTCGTACGTAGTGTCGAAGAGCCGGCTCAAGGTCCGGTGCTGTGCCGGATCAAACTCCCACAAATTGAAGGCCCGTTGCTGGCATGGGAGAATCCGGCGGATGAGCATAACCTGGACTACGTTGACAAGCTTGTGCTCCTTGTCCACCAGGTTTCGGACACAGGTTTGGAGTCCGGTCAGCTCTTCCGAATCACCCCACGTCAGGCCCGTCTCTTTCCATGATGTGTGGGGGAGCCAGATCTGAATTCGGGGGCCGCCGCCCATTTGGAGTCGCGCGGCTCAGTGATGTAGAACCACCCCGATTGCCACCCCTTTATGGTCTCCACGAAGGAGCCCTCAAGCCATGTAACATTGGGCATCCTGCCCGCCATGGCGCCTCCGCACTCCGCTTGTTGGCCGCCCACTATCTTCGGCTTGACGCTAAAGGTCTTCAACCATAAACCAAAGTGGGGCTGGATGCAGAGGAAAGCCTCGCACACGATGATAAACGTCCAGATATTGAGGATGAAGTTTGGGGCTAGATCGTGGAAATCCAGGCCATAGTAGAACATGAGCCCCCGGACAAATGGGTGAAGTGGAAAACCTAGTCCACGGAGGAAGTGGGTGAGGAACACCACCCTCTCATGGGGCCTGGGGGTGGGCATGAGCTGCCCCTTGTTGGGGAGCCGACACGTGGTGTCGCCGGACAAGTATCCGGCCTCCCGCAGCTTTGTGATGTGCCCCTCCGTGACGGAGGAGGCCATCCACTTGCCTCCCGCTCCAGACATAATTGGAGAAGGTTGAGGTGGGATGTGCGGACTTGGGCGCTGGAGCTCGAGTGCGCGGAAATGGATGAGCAAAGGAGGAAGAAGGCGTAGGTGAAAAGGTGGATCCTTATCCCCTTATATGGACGGACGCAACTAAGCGCCCCCACCAGCCTGGTAAAACTCGCTTATCTTCCAAGCGCCGTAATCAATGGCGCGGTTGGGTTACCCACATCCGTATTGATGAGGATCCCGGAATAAGGGGGACACGATCTCTGCTTTGACAAGACGTGCCAAGGAAACCGCCTCGCTAAACGCGCTGAGGTGGTATAGTAAAAATGATTCGAATAAAAACTTGGCCGCGGCGTGATTACACGCTGCGGAATACATCATCAGATTGATTTTGTGTAAATATTATTCTCTCTACGGTGTTATGTGGAAATTATTTTGCAGAGCCGGATACTGTCCTTGTGTTCAAAATCTTCTATGAAGTATTCGGAGGAGGAACCCGCCTTGCAATGCCGAAGACAATGTGCGCGCCGGACTCGTCATCATTGAAGCCTGGTTCAGGGGCTACTGAGGGAGTCCTGGACTAGGGGTGTCCGGATAGCCGAACTATCATCTTTGGCCGGACTCCTGGACTATGAAGATACAAGATTGAAGACTCCGTCCCGTGTCCGGATAGGACTTTCCTTGGCGTGGAAGGCAAGCTTGGCGATACGGATATGTAGATTTCCTACCATTGTAACCGACTCTGTGTAACCCTAACCCTATTCGGTGTCTATATAAACCGAAGGGTTTTAATCCGTAGGACGAACAACTATCATACCATAGGCTAGCTTCTAGGGTTTAGCCTCTCTGATCTCGTGGTAGATCTACTCTTGTACTACCCATATCATCAATATTAATCAAGCAGGAGTAGGGCATTACCTCCATCGAGAGGGCCCGAACCTGGGTAAAAACATCGTGTCCCTTGTCTCCTGTTACCATCCGCCTAGACGCACAGTTCGGGACCCCCTACCCGAGATCCGCCAGTTTTGACACCGACAAGTAGCTTGCAATTACGATAAAAATAGTCCTACCTTGAAGCTTTATACTAAATCCCACCAGTTTTGTATGTCTCTAAGTTTTGTGTGAAATAAAAATATTTGTGTCGTGAATCATGAGCTAAACAAGGGACTCCATAATTTATTGCGGGTGCTAGCTTGCCCGTGCCAATAAAAAAGAATATGTTGGTTTGGCTATATTTCAATAAATTTGTGGGCACGTGAGTGCTAAAATAATCGAAGAGAATAAACCCTGGTAAAGAAGGGACATTCATGCTTGGTTATGCACTGATTATGTTAATGAAACATGATTTATGCATTGCAATTAGTAATCATCTCGTTTCGCCGTCGTAGGAGAGAGTGGTCGAAGCAACCGTGCCCCAAGGTCACCGCGCTGGCATAGAATGAGGAGGCAGCCACAAAACCGAGATGGAGGCAGACCCGGAGGACAAAAATGCATGTGTTGGGTGGTCGCCGCCATGCCGACCAACCCCACCACCGTCATGACATGCGAGAAGACCGCAACTCCTCGCTCTGTCACCCACCGATGCAGAGACCGTTTTCAGTGGACACATCATTTATCTCTCCCGCTGCTTCTCACAAAAAGATATCTCTTCCGTTGCAATGCATGGGTATATGTGATACTCCCTGCGTCCGGAAATACTTGTCATCAAAATGGATAAAAGGAGATGTATCTAGACGTATTTTAGTTCTAGATACATCCCTTTTTAACCATTTTGATGACAAGTATTTTCGGACGGAGGGAGTAGTAAGTTATAACAAATTGTCATGTCTACAAATCTTAACAAGCTGAGCACTACATGTTACAGTTTCAAAACTGAAGCAAAATGAAATATATCAGTGTATCCCTATAGGTCTAGGCATAGATTGAACTTTCTCTATGATCAAATTCGATTATTGGATATGATGCCATCTTTTTTTTTGTTAGTCTTTGTAGGATAAAGATGTTAAGCTTTTATGAACACGATTTAAAGCTTATGAAAGAGGAAGGACGATTTTAAAGTTATAAAAGATGGCATATACAATTCATTTTGGATTTCGAAACTATTTCCAAGTTAATTAGGAGAGGAAAAGTAAGCATGCTCATAGAAAAAAAGATATGTAATTTTTTTATGGCGACTTTAGTTGATGTGAGGATGGCAAATTTAGTTTACGAGCACCGCAATTTCCTGACAAGAAAACAAACTTAGGCAGATTTTCTATGCTTGCCAACTAAACTTGTCATCCCGGGTAAACACAAAAGTCCGTAAAAAACGTTTGGTTTGCCATGATTAAAAATCTGATGTCAGATTTATAGTTTTTTAGGCCTTGTTTGGTAGGAGTGGATTTGAGAGGTTTGGGGAGGAGGGGATTTCAGGGGATTTGGTGAATCCCCCTCTTCCACCCAATCCCCTCACATCCCCTTGAAACCTGAAATCCCTCTCCCGCCACAATCCCCTCCATATAAAACACTGTTTGGTAGGCAGGGATTGCCCTATTGAGTTAAAATGGTCTGAAACAGTTAAAAATCCAATCTTTACAGGTTAAATAGCATCATAGCAAGACAAACTTGCTAGAAGATTGTGAATGACACCTAATAAAAATGTGACAGCAGTTCTTCACATCTTGACTTGGAATCAGTATCTCATCACGGCAATATCAATCACATCACAGCAACATAATCTCTCATAGCTCACAATCAATTATATTTTTACAGACCAAGCAAGGGTGAGAATGATGTTGTCCTACAGATGAATTGACAGCGAGTTCCTCTTGATGACGGACGAGCCTTCCTCCAACAGACTTGAAACCTCAAGAATCTGCAACACAGCAAAGGTATTTACACCTTCTATAAACATGGGGAGCGTAATGTTGTATTACTATTGAGTAAAGGAAATATAACTGCTAGCTACCACTTCAAGCAAATGATGTTCTTCAAAACACATTTATTAAACTGCAGAACACAGTTTCTGAGTTTTGTCACACCGATGGGTGGAGATATTAATAAGGCTTAAATCTAGCTCCTATCTTGTTAAAAATTACCCCCTCCGTCCCACATATAGACGCTTTTGCAAGCATATTTAGCTTGCAAAAACGTCTTGTCTTGTGGGACGGAGGGAGCATTAAATTTGTTTCCGACTGAAAACTCTATCTTCACATGGAGCTGGATGAATTTCCTAACACAAGAAAAATTGTGTATATGCACATATGCTGCTAAGACATACAGAAATCAGGGGGACGACTGTACTATCCATACCAAAGGGCAGAAGGAATACACATGCAGTGATGTGAAAATATCACACATCCATAAGAAGCAATTATTGTGCATCAAGTTAATTATCTGACAAAACAGACAATTGGCTCAACAATGTACATTGTCAGTACATCAGGTGAGACAGCCTCAAGACTAGCTTGCCCTTCCCTCCTCCCAAAAGGCAAGCACTATGACTAAATGCCGGTATGGGAAGAGAAAGCTAACACCTAAGCAACTGCAATGATCTGTAATTCCTACTGTCTCACAAAACTATGTAAACATTTCTACTGAAGTCCTCCCAAAAGGCAAGCACTATGTTAATGAAGTAACAGCAAGTGCAACTAAGTTTGCGCGCCAAATTATGTGCAAACATTTCTACTGAAGTGCTCGCAGCGATCATAAAACTATGTAAAAAAAATATTGTAGAAAAGTATATAGGGATTTGCATTCTGAATTTCGAACGATTAGTTGAGATCGCATTTCAAAATCTTATCCAGTTTGCCATTGACTACTATATAATGATTATGCAACTTCCTAGATACCAGCCTACCAGGCATGGACAGTTCTGATTATGCAACTAACTATAAAGGCATCTTATTCTTAGGACATGTCACATGTGTGCGTCTACCCTGCATCCAGCGATTTGTTGAGTAATGTTCTAGCTAGCTAGTACAAGCATTGAGAGAGGGAATTCCTTGACACGAAACATTGGCGAGGATAAACTTTAATGCACACTTGGCATCATATGTAAGTAGGAAAATTGTCAAATAGGCAGATAAACTTAGCATTATGTTTTCCAGACAGTAACATTCTAGGTTGCTGATAATTCATGTCGCTAGTATCACATCCAGCATTAACATGTTTTAATTCCAAGGGCAGCAGTAAAGCTCAATATAGATATTATGACAGGAATTGTAAATCCTTTTTTCTATAATTTAAACTGTTATATCAAATAGCTGAACAAAAGTGATAGTATGACATGAATTGTAAACTAGACAGCTAGCAGGACGAGCTCCCGAACTGACCACTCTGTCCTTCCGTGTCTACGTACCAATTAACTACTAGCAACAACAGTTATACAAAGATAATATACTACTGCATTATTCAGTTTTGAGTCAAGCTGTGCCTCAAACGGAAAGCATCAGCTATTAGGCTAATCAAAAATATAGGAGAAAAATAAATGAAAAAACTGATACAAACTAGTAAATCACTGTATGTCCTATAATCTCATGTAAATCATTGTAAATCATCGTCTCCAATCCAAATATGCTCAAATTAAATAGAGGCCGATAATCTCGTGTAGGATTACATTTAACCTTTTTCTCAGTATTGAGGACCTACATGTTTATACATAGCCAAAACTGCTAGAGTAAACTTGTTGTCATATAGACAGTTGAAGTGGTCGTGGACTGCATTGTTGCAGCCATAATCACTTGTAAATTTGTATGTATTATTTAAGCTGAATTGATCTGACGCTCAATAGCTATCCAAGCCATGATCAAATTCTGTATAGTTCATCATATTTGTGGTAATCCAGGAAATTTACTTAATGCTAAAATACAATTGTATTTGTGAAACAAAGGAGCCAATCTAATATCTCAAGGCAGTGTTGCCGCTTGCCGGTAGGCTTCACTGAAACATGTGATACAACAATACTGATGACAGCAAGATGATAGACATCAGATCAGGCACAGATCTTAGAACAGCTCCGCCCGCTGCATACCATCACCACTACCATCACCCAAGGTCGAACGGGAGGACTGCCAGGAGGACGAGGAGGAGACCGGCGGGTCTCCCCTGTACCGCGACTGGCCGCCGGTGCCCAAGCGGCAGAGGACGGCCGTCTCGTTGTCGCCGCCGAGCTCCTCCGCGGAGCATCACCACGGGAACGGAGGGGCAGCCTGCACGGAGGTTGCGGCTGCTCTGGATAGGCTGGCGGGGACGTACGAGCGGGCTGAGGCGGCCAAGCAGATGGAGGCGACACGGCTGGAGGACCGCCGCCTGGAGGCCATGCGGGAGGGGGCAGCCATGGAGAGGAGGGGGGAGGGGAGGGGAGGGGCTGCGATGACTAACCACCGGGGAGAAGTCTAGTATGCCGGAGGAGATCGCCGGCGTCGAGGCGACTTGGGGAGGAGTCGCGGCGGCGTGTCTGAGTCGAGCGGCGGCGTGTCCAGTCGAGTCGGGCGACCAATTCCTCGAGGGGGGCCTCGAGGGTTCTGAAGCCCGTGGAAGCTAGTGGATCGAAGGGGAATCGGGAGGCTTGGGCCTTCGAAGCCACGCTTACCAAACAGGCCAACGGGTATTTGCGAGGTTTCTGGGCCCCTCCAATCCGCTCGTCAATTTTTTTTACCCAAAACGGCCCATTATCCAGCCCACTCTCTCAGTCTCTCCTACCCCAAGCTTGGCTAGCCACTCCCCTCTCGCGCCGACAAACTCGCCCCCGCCGTGCCGCCGTCGCGGTCGCCTCCTCCTCTTCCCCAACTCCGATCAGGCCCAGGCCGACGACGCGCGGGCGGCGGGGTACAGTGGAGGACTCTCCTGCGAGGGCACATCAGTCTTCTCCCCACTTACCTCGGAGAGGGAGGTCACCGGAGGCGGCGACCTCGTCTCCGACGGCGCGGCCATCAGGAAACGGCGACCTCGAGCCAGCGAAGGCGACCAGGTCTTCCAGCGGATAGACCCCACAATTCGAAAACCTAGGTACGTCCGCATCGCTCTCGATTCGAAAACCTAGGTCCGTCGGCAGTGCCAAACTCTGAATCCGGAATAAAAATTTCTTCCTTTTACTGCTTCTCTGTCAGATTACCTGCATATGCATCGTCGCTCTGATTACCCAGTAATTTACTGCTATCGTATCGGCGCACGCCTAATAGCGCAAATCGGCTCGAATACACTTTTCTGCCAGATCAAGAGCACCACCATATATTTGTTAAATACTTGCAGTCCTCAACCTGTTTGATCAATTATTCAGTCTTGTTTGAATAAGTGCCATTTTGTGACTTTTATCTGTGTATCTTGCGGAACAGGGGAGCACCGCGGCGTCTGAGATTGTGTTGACAAGCTAGTGCATGTTGCGTTTGTAATACTAGCATACACCAACCAAGCCAGTGCGTGTACCTTGGAATTGTGTTGGCGATGGATGGCAGTAGCTCCAGCAAGAGAAAAGCTGAAGCGCAGGGAGAGGGAGAGAGCAGCGGCAAAAGGCTGAATGTCACCATGGGGATGGAGCACCTTGACTGCTCCCTCTGCTTGAAGCCCCTCAGGCCTCCAATACTCCAGGTAAATGCACGACGTGTTGTCCTGTCTTTCAACTCAAGCTTTTATCTCATTGATAAAGCTCAAGGTAAAATAAGAGCTTTGATGAACCTATCTTTGGACATGGTGCTACTTGGCAAGGACATGTTTCTCATGTTGTTGTTTTATGTTTCTTGAAATTAAAATGTACATTTATGTTAAAATTTATCCTCATGGGACCCAATCAATTCTTTCTATTCCACAGTGCTCCGTGGGGCATTTCATATGCTCGTATTGTTGTACGTCTCAACTGGACAGCAAGTGCCATTTATGCTCTAAAGAGACAACATTCGAGCGCTGCTTTGGGATGGAACATGTTGTCGAGTCAGTCACAGTAGCTTGCTCCAATGAGATGTACGGATGTGCCGAGGCAGTCACCTACTACAAGAAAGAAGAACACACGGAGGCATGCTCATACGCCCCATGCTTCTGCCCAGAGCCTGGTTGTGGCTTCGCTGGAACAACAAAGGTGCTCCTGGAACATTTCACGACCCAGCACAAGTGTCCATTGACAACCCTCCCAGACTCTGGCACAGTGTCTCTCTGCTTGCAGCCGGGCTTACATGTTTTGCAATGCACCAGGAACAGCTACTTTTTCTTGCTCAGCATGGCGTCAGAGCCTTTTGGACATGCCATCTCAGTCGTCTGTGTCGAACCAAACAGGAGGAAATCGAAGTTCACATGTAATCTGAGTTATGACTGCATAACAACTGGCTGCTGTGGAAGTACAAACTGCCACATAAGGAGCTCTTCACTCTCTGATGGGCTTCCGACAGTGTATGACTTAATACTTCCCAAGGGAAAGGTTTCTGACGATGCAAACAGTATCATGCTTAGAGCCACCATTAATCATCAAACTATAAGTCACAGCAGATCTTGTTTTCGAGGGAAGGGCCTGACTTCTGCACTTCAACAAAGGCCTGATACTTGTGATGATGATGATGATGATGATGATGATGCGGATTATATACCTAAAAGTCGTAGAAGATCTCACCCTGCTAAGGAGGAGGAGGTGGTGGAGGAGGATGAGAATGATGAGGACAATGAGGAGGAGGAGGAGGAGGAGGAGGAGGATGAAAGACCTTTAAGTCTCAGAAGATCCCACCTTGCTGAGGAGGAGGATGAAAGACCTTTACTTCTCAGAAGATCCCACCCTGCTGTTCAACGAAGGCCCAATACTTATGATGATGATGGGCAGGTGGAGGAGGACGAGGAGGATGCTAGACCTGTAAGTGTCAGCAGACCCCGTCTTCGAGGAACGGCTCCGGCTCGTGGTGTTCAACAAAGGCACTATTCTGATACCGATGATGATGATTATTTTCCAATAGCTTTCAGGAGACGCCATGTCCAAGGAACGCCTTCAGCTCCTGCAGTTCAAGAAAGGCACTATTTTGACACCAGTGATGAGGATGATTTACCTATAGCTTTCAGACCCTTTATTCGAGGAACGGCTTAGATTCCTGCAGTTTAAAGAAGGGGCGTATTCTGGTACTGATGGTGAGGATGAGAGGCCTTTATGTTCCGGACTTCCCGTACGCTAAAGGTTTTCCGTGCACTTGCTGTTCTTCTGCCTGGCTTGCACCGTTCTGGTTCCAGGATATATATGTGAAGTCTCTATTTCTGGCCTCAAGTATCGCCTCGCCGTTGTTAAGCATTGCTGCAGCTCCTTGAACACATTACTGGGCAGCGTGTGGCTGCAGAGTCTGAATGTAGCTTTGGGTTTGATGATGATGCCGCTGATGCAATTTACGAGGAAATCAAGCTCCTGGCGAAGTTTCTTCCAGGGGCAACCTTCTGGATGATGTAACAGTCATGAATAAATTAGTAGAGGTTACCCGGAGGTTTTACAAGAAGACCGCAAATTGCTTCAACAATGTGACTACTATAAAACAGCACTGTATGTTATGTAGGTACATTTCTCTGCATTTACATGACCGACTGCCGAGTATGAACCATGACCTTTTGCAGTTATGATGTTTGTATATCTCTTTTCCTTTTCATTTCTGCGTGGGTACACGAGATCACAAGCTGGTCGCAGATAGGGTGATAAGATGCAATGTTTTCTTCTCCTGAATCGTGCTTTGACTGAACAGGTGTTTGGTTATCTGAAGATTTAAACGAAATTCTATGTCATTTGTAGCTGGAGTATTTTGTAGCTCTCTGCTTCTTTTTCAGCGAGTTATACTACTCCTTGCGATCCAAATTAATTATTACTAAAGCCGCGTCATTAATTTGAGTTGTACAAAAGCTGCGTAATTAATTTGAGTTGTACTAAAGCTGCGTAAATTAATTTGGACCGGAGGGAGTACTAGTAATGGTCAGCAAGTAAAGAAATGTCCAGTCAACTAGTAATGGTCAGCAGGTAACGGAGAAGAATCCAAGGATGAAGGCACAAGAGAAAGAAGCCCAGTAAGGCCTTCTTTGGTTCATAGGGTAGGAAAATCGTAGGAATAGGTAAGTCATAGGAAATGAGATGACATGTATCTCAAATCCTATGAGTAGGAATAGGAAAGGAGATGCCCTTTGATTCACATCATAGGATTTTTAACATTGAGTCTAGGCTAATGTTTATTTTTCTATGAAATGTAGAGGATAGGAAGAATTCCTCCATAGGAATAGGATTCCATTCCTACAAACCAAAGGGCTCTAAAGGAATTTTTCCTATAGAAATCCTATCCTATGAAATTCCTACAAAATTCCTCTAAACCAAAGGTTGAGGTGTGAGTGGGTTAGTCCACCATGGACCCTGCACCACCCCTCCCCACCTAGTCTACCAGACCGAACCAGACTTTACCATCACCATGGATATCTTGGCCATGTATCAAGGGCTCCTATAGCCTATATGAAGCCCCACATAGGCATGGAATCATTCACTCTCACTTGAATACAACTCAAGGGAGAGGCATTCGAATGACTTGAGAAGGATTTGGATAAAGTAGCTAGCTTCAAAAAACCTTGAAAGATTCAGAACGATGACGAGGGAATTTTGAGGTGGCCTTGTGTTCGACCTGAGGCACTAGTTGAGCACTTCTCCTGTCAAAGGAAGGGAGGTCTCGAGGCAGCCTTATCTTCGATCCAAGCCGCTAGTCGAGACACTATTCATCACCTATCCCAACATAGGATTAAGTCAAGTCACGCTCGAACGAGACGACAACAATGTCCAGGTGTGTTTCCGTTTGTGTGTTTGTATGTTGTTGGCTGTGTACATCTACGATGCAGAGGTCGGAAGCTGAACTCTTATACGGCGAAGAATCTTAAACTACCTTTTATTTTAAAAAATCACAACAAAATACACATACACAGACTTGTACTTAGCTAGCACTGTTTGGAAGAACCATTACTTAACACATGCTATCACGAAGCCAGATGATGAGAGCTCAACTTTACAATCAAACATTGAATCTCCTTTGTGATTTATGAAATCGCATTGAGTTCAAGTGAAATAGATGCTGGCTTTGTGCCGTGATAGTTGATACTGCACTTCCTTCGAGCATTAGTTGAACTAGCTTGCAACTGGAAAGATCAATCGCCTGTTCCAATGAGTTTCAACTGTTCGAGAAAACAAACCGACAAAAAGCGATGGCATCAATTATATATACGCACACATTTTTTAAACATAGCTAGTTAAATAGTATCAAAAAGAAATTCCTGGAAAAGAAGGTATTGAAGGGAACTTAGGTGCCTTACAAGGTTATTATTTGGTACCCTCCAGTAGAACCCCTGGAGCAGGATTGGCGCGACGTTGCATGCTACCAGAACAAAAATCATTAGGGCATGCTTTCCCATCAACTCCATTGGGAGAACCGGCCTCTTGTAACCGTACACGTCCACCTATAAAAATAATATTTAGTACATAAAATGGAGAGAATCAAGTGTAATATTAGAGATAAATCCTACTCCATGCGCATGACAAAACTTGTTTCTTTTTTCATGCTGCAAGGGCAAGCGCAATCCAAGCATTTACATCTACAATGCTCTCAGGACTGAACTGTGCCCTGCAAAT
The DNA here is from genome assembly GCF_018294505.1 of Triticum aestivum. NCBI lineage: Eukaryota > Viridiplantae > Streptophyta > Magnoliopsida > Poales > Poaceae > Triticum > Triticum aestivum. The sequence goes on along the minus strand of NC_057801.1, from coordinate 32,224,138 downwards.
GTTCAAGACAGTGCCCCAGAGGCAACCAAAAACATGCATTTTGTTTCTCAGTTTCCTCTCCTCTAATTTATATTTAGCTTTTTTTTATTAGAGTAGATTTAATGTGTAAATATTTAAACTAGTCAAATTGCACCGAACCACCAAAACCTAAACCGAACAACCAAAACCAGACACATTACACTCATGAGGCTATTCTGCGGATGATTTGGATAATGTGAAAGTGGTTTCCTATGATCAATAAATAAACTCAAGAAAATTGGAGTAAAAACATATAAATAAGACATACCATTAACTTTATTATAAATCAATGAAATTTTTACATACAATGTAAAATAATAAATAGTCGAAACCACAATGTTCCTAATTTAATTGTAACTTGTATAGTTTTCTCCTTCTCCTCAATTTCTATATTTTGTGATCGTTTTATCTTTATTTTAATTAAGTTTTGGGATTATTTCTAAGAAAAACTTGTAGCTTTTTGTATGCTTTCTTGAAGTTTTTTTTGTTAACTTTATTGGGTGGTCCAATGCCAACTACTACCATCTGAACACCCTTAGAGTATCAATCCTTTATTTTCATGGTTGAGGTTTTTATTCGTCTAGTTTTAGAGTTGAGAGATGAAATGTAAACTCGAGTTTTGGAATGTGGGATTAATAGTAGATTTTTATAATTAAGAAAAAAAATCAAATACTTAAACTCCTTTTGTTTATAGTAACAAACCAACAGATAGATCCCCGTGAAGAAAAGGCCAGCTGTGCCGGTGGTTACACATGTGTAGCTAAGACTGTATAGTGACTTGTTCATGCGCAACCCTGCACATATGTCAACCCCAAAGCACATCATTAATCATGGTATTTACAAAATCATAAACTTATTTTTTTTGCATTCACAAGATAATTAATTAATCAGCAAAATAATTACCAAACAAGTCGAGTGAGAAGCCTAGAGCCAATAAGCTCAACGCCGAGAGGGACCACCGCACCATTCTCTCATCATGCTCCTGCACGAATGATGTAGAGTTAGTCATCGGGAACTAGGATTTTGTTGACGGTGAACTAACGCATAACAACAAATTGGGCTGGTCTCTGGGCATTTCATAGCAACGAGTTTAAATGACAAACAAACTGAATCACCCATGAAAGTAATTTTTTCCTCATTTGAGACAAGCAGCAACTTTTGCCCTGAAAAGTCCCTCGGAGTTGCTTAGTCGGGGAGAGAGTAAAATCCAATGGCCATCATATGAAAGGAAAGCTGATATTCTGGTGAGGGAGAATGATATATATACTTTAAAGTGGATGATGACATGTCCGAACTGGAGCCCGACCAAGCAGGTGACTATTGCCATCAAGGAGCTACATTGTACATGAAGATGATTAGTATATAGTGAGATTCAGATGCATCTTCAATTGGTCAATGGCTAGCTGAGGAAGATGGCACTATTTCCACACCTTAGGAGGCCCTCTGGATCGAAAGGGGCTTCACACCATGGTGCCGCGTCAGACGGGAGCGGTCCATTGTTGGGGGAGTCGATGCTACACCACTACAAGTTCCAAATGGAAAGATGAGAGAACTTGTCACGATAGTACTAGGAATATTGAACAAACAAGATATCTAGAATTTCATGACCCCACTATCTCTTGTGGTTACTATTTGATTGAATATATACCTCTGTTTTGAGATAGACCGGGCGTGTATAAAGATGCTGGATTCCAAATATACTTCGGTCGATCATGCCAACGGCATTGCAACCTGGTCCTGTATGCCCTCTCACTCCACATTTCACCTGCATTTAATCAAAGAAAAAAAAAGGTTCTTAAGACAAAAAATGCATACAAATACGAAAGGACTAAGAATTTTCAGAAGTGAAAGCTTACCACAAAATGATTCATGGTTGAGTCCGATGATGTGACACTATATACCCAGTCCGGCACGGGCAGACCGTACAAAATCACCGTGTATGTGGCCGTGAGGACTAAACCCACAAGACTTTGCAAAAAAAATGATGGGATGAAGTATGTGAATAATAACAAGGCAAATTAACTAGTTAAGTAACTTAAATGACAACAAGTTTGTATAGGTCAGTGTCTTATGCTCACAACTGGCATCGGTATTTTTTGATTATTGCATAGCCAGAGCCTATGCCACCTTCTCCACCATCCCGTAGCCAGATTTCGCATAGTGCCACCACTAGGTATGCCATTGCAATTCTCTACATCAAGTGAGATATATCAAATAAAACGGTTTGTTGTGCTGAATCACATGCACAGATCTCCCTCTTGTTCTTTACATGAAAGTAAAAAATAAAATTGTTGTGTGTGTGTCCGAACAAAGAATTATGTTCATAATGATAGGTTGGCGATGATTGGTACCTGTAAGACACCCATTAACCGTATCTTTCCAATATCGACCCCATATGTAAGATCATGTATGTTGTGGAAGAAGCCACCTTGAAAATAGAAGTTCATAGTTTTACAACTATAAAATGATTGCTCTCAGAACCACTTGGATTTTTCTATTGCTAAAAAGGGTACTTTTATTTTCATGACCAAATTATTACTCCACCTTTATTAACTATAATTTACGCCACCATTGTATAACTAATGTAAGAATATATTATATTATGATCGCTAGAGTTGTATAATAAACTACTCTACTAACATTTAAGAATATCTTTTTATGAAACATTAAGGAAGAGCATTTTGGGTTCATTGAATACATTTTTAGGGTTTTAGCCCTTTATTTAATTTGATACTTTGAAATATTCCTCAACTCAAATTTCTTTGAATTAAAACATGATGCATGATTACCTCTAATGCAACTATGTACATTATATTATTATAGGGTTGTGACACTATTATAGTGTGTGGACGAACAATCATGTAGTAAACCAGACTATGTTTGTAATCAAATTGTGATGAAGGCCGTTAGGTAAACGCATGTGTATTTACCTTGAAGCAATAGGCCTAGAAGAAAGAGCTTTGCAGCTCTGAGCACGGCCTTCTTGGTTGCCGACACTCTATTTGACACCCTCTGCACAAAACTTGGTTTAGCCGTGAGTTGGTATTAGTGTTTGATAATTTAATACTATGAGCACTAGTAGTACTTTGTAGGCAAAGGCCAATGAGATTCCCACGACGAAGAGGAAGAAGGGGAACACAAAATCCGCTAGTGTGGCGCCATCCCATGGTGAGTGGCTTATCTTTGGAATGAGACCACCAACATCATCGACAATGATCATGAGCTGTAATGTATAGATATTTCATTAGGTTAAATTAATATGTGGTGGGAGAGGTAAAAATTAATTTTGAGGCCTAACCCGTGGCTTCTGAGTTGTAACACTGTTTTTCTAGTTAGGCCTTAATTAATAAAAAGAGACAAACCTTCACCCTTTTTAAAAATGAAATAGAAGAGATATGATTTAATGTAAAGGCAGTTTCTTCCAAACAATGTTTCGTGGAGGTCCAAAGATTTCAGTGTTAAGGTCTCCAAAAAGCTTAGGACACATAATTTACTCAGAAAAAACAAATAGTTTTCACGAGTTATTAATTTCATGTTGGAGGCTTTCAAATTGTAATTAATAGCACTGCGAGGAGAGGCCCTTACAAGAACAACAAAAATCAAAGACAGCGTGTCATAGTGCTAGGACCAGGCCATAAGAAATAAAAAAAACAATTTCTCTCTTCCGTCACATGAAGTTAGCAAGTGGTTGCCAGGTTGAGTGGTTGGAGTAAGCATCGACGGAATTTTGTTGGTCTAAGTAAAGTTGAAGCCCAACTTATGACCTTATAAAATAAGGGCCAGAATGTCTTTATGCCAAATCATCTCTTTTGCATATTTTTATGTGTAGTGCGTCGTAGTAACCCCTTTGGAGTGGGTTAGATTATATTATTTGAAGTCTCTACCTTAGTTTATTTTCACATCATGCATGCATGAAGCTATGAGTTCCATTGTGTGCTTTGTGACCAATACTCTATGGGCATAGCTAGAAAGGTAGAAAGTTCGCTGACCGCAACGGTGATCCCCCTGAAGACGTCGAGCGACACCAGACGCTCGCGCCCCTGCGCTGTCACCTGTGTACTGCTCCTCATCGTTGTGCCATTGCCGTCACCCGCCTCGACGTCGAGGTGGTGTTCCTCATCTCCCTCATGAAGCTCACCACCACTGCCATGGACGACAATCTTCGGCGCCGACATACTGCTGCTGATGATAATGGTGATGGTAAGCGCTACTATCTCCGAGCTTCCATTGTTCCACCCACTGGCCACTGCAGATTTATAGACAGGGCGCGCAAACGTCTTGTGTTGCCTCCATCAGCAAAACCGCATTCTTTTTGTTATTCAGAAAATTCGCGACCACAAACCAAATCGGAATCAACCTGCATTACAATAAGAACATTCAGTCCTAATGGTCTAGTTCAGTTCAGAGAACCAACCAAGCAAACCTTAAGAACATATTCCATGCACGCGTGTAAAATGCTTTTGTCCTCACCATTTGGCTTTGCATAGCTAACATATATGCAAGTGGGCTAATACGTATATGTTTTCATCCTCCATATCCCACGCGCTTCAAATTTGAGAGACAATTTCACTTCTCTCGACCTCTGCACCAAATAGAGAATTAGAGATGCACACAACCGTTTTTTCAGTATTAGTAGCTGGATTTTTATCTTGACCAAGTCTGACCCTCAATGATATTTAACTATGAGTACCATAAGCATTATATTGATGGGTAGTCCCACCCGAGTGTGGTTTTTCTATACCCTGAATTGCACCCATGATGAACAGTAAAATAATAAAAGCAAGTAAAAAAAATCTAAACTTTGTGGCCTGATTATGATCAAAGGTTCTAAGTGCTTGCAAAATTTGGTTGCCAAATGACATTCAAGGAGCTCCATACAAAACATAACAAAAAATGTGCTCAAACTTGTGTGCACTATTGGATGAGCAGAATTTTTGGGTTGTTTGTATGGAGCTCATTTTATGTTATTTGGCCGCCAAATTTTGCAAGCACCTAAAACATTTGGTCATAATGGAAGTCACAAAGTTTCAGTTTTTTCCTATTTGTTTTGATTTTACTATTCATCATGGGTACAATGCATCCGGGTGTAGCGCAACTTTTTCATGCACCAATTTGCTTCTCAAGTAAATAAAAGGGAAGATCATATAAATCATGCATCAATTCTAAGAATTAAACCTGGATGGTCAGATTGCACAGAGAATGCCTAATCGCATGCACCAATCTCTACCATGGTGCATGCAAATCGAGTAGCACTTGAAGGTGACTAGGTAGGCCGTCATTTTGTTGATTTTTTTTGGATATCTTTATTGTCGGGCTCCCCCCCTTTTTAGTTGTATTCTTCGTTTGCCGGCTTTAGTCTTGTGCTGTCTGTCATTGTTCTTGATGGTGAATTGGTGATGATGAGCTACTCCCTCCGGTTGGGTTTATAAGTTGGGCACATGTTTCTAGGTTCTCTATTTAACTAATATTTTTTTGCGGGGGAATATTTGACTAATAAAATTAACATGTATAATATGCCAAGAAAATTATATGGTAAAAAATACATTTGACAACGAACCTAGATTTTTTAAAATGTAATACAAGTTTCCCTAGTCAAATTAAAGACCTAAGAAACCCTACCCGACTTATAAACCTAACCGGAGGGAGTACTATCTTTGAGCTTCCACTGTACCACCCACTGCCGACTAATACACCGTCGTCTTGCCTTTCTGCTGGCCCCATCAGCAAAATCGCATATATGTTTTTGTTACGCTATCCATCATTATACTAACAACTATCCATGCACGCGAACACCTTAATTTATAGGTGCTTCCAATCTCTACCATGGTACATGCACACCTGCACTTCAACATGACCAGGTAGGCTGTCGTTTTTGGTTGTTCTTCTTTTGTTGGCATTTTTCTTGTGCTTGCCTGTCATTTTCGCTCCTTTCCCCCCATGTTTTTTCATTTCAAATTGGGACGCAGACCAAATCGGGTTCACCTGCATTACAATAAGAACACTCAGTCCCAATGGTCTAGTCCAGTACCCAGTTCAAGAACATATTCCATAGACGCGTGCAAAATGTGTTCGTCCTCGCCATTTTGGCTTCACATAGCTAACAAACATATCCCTGCAAGTGGCAACGCCGATGGTGCTAGTGGTGGTGATGACAGAGGAGGAATACCAAGTAGGTAGAGTATTTAGCATAAAAATGTAACATATCGCTACAAGTGCCTAATTAGCATTAGGTCAGGCCGGGGACCCCGCGGGGAAAAACATTAGGTCAGGGGAAGAAGGATGAGGTATTTAACAGGGGAACGATCAGACTTGGGTGTGCTGTGACACCTACACCAACCCCAACCCCAACCAAAAGTGCCCGACGGCTAGCAAACTTTGGTGTTTGCTTGCTTGGACGATCCATGCCAACTCGTCGCCGGTGCCACGAGTTTATGTTAGTTTCACGGCTAACCAGGGGAGGCTGCAATTGATTTTGGCCGGAGTGGGTGCGCTTTACATGTTGCATATGCTTTGTTAATGGAGGAGTTTTAGTGTGAGATCTTCAAGATAAGCGACGCATGGCTCTTTTCAGTTAAGCAAGTCGTCACAAGAGGCACTTTATTTTGCCCTTTGGTGCTAAGTAGTTTGTCCTACTTGGTTCCATTGGCTCTAGTCTTTTGGGCGACAGAAGGGGTGCTTATCTTCTCTTTTCGAAACTAACAAACCCTCTGCACATTACTTTTTCATGTAAAAGAAACTAGCGTATTGGCCCGTGCTTTTGTGCCAACGACATTTATCTCTCGTTTTTATCCTAGATTATATTTTATGCATATATTTGATATTAAGTAATTTGTAAACGTGTTTCCTAAAATATGCTAAAAAACAATGTTATAAAAATGACTCTTAAGCACTGACAGTTTGCTTATGTTTATGTCCATGTTCCGCGAGGGTTTCATCCTAAACACAAAAGTGCAAGCACTCTATGAAATTTGACTCCCAGCTGTAGTTGACGATTTCAGTTATATTGAATTAAGGCAAAAATAAATCCATGCGATGGCCAAGCAAATGTTTGATTATCTTCAAAAAAGTAAACAAAATCCTTTGTGTTTTGTAGCTGGAATAGTTATACCCCATCTGTTTTTGTTTACTCTGCATATTAGTTTTGTCTTAGAACTAGGTTAAACTTTGTAAACCTTACCAAGTTTATAGAAAAATTATTAACATCTACAATACCATATCAATATCATTTGTATATGTTATTATATATATATACTACTAGAGTTTTTATAATCTTTTGTATTGTTTCCATAAAGTTGGTCAAACTTGTGAAGTTTGACTTAGAAAAAACCCAATTTGCAAAGTAAAAATATAGAGGGAGTACCTTGGTGGTTGCGGTCTGTTTCTTTCCAGCAAGCGCCGAGCTATACTACTAGAGTGTCTGAACATGAAAAATGTTTAGGTGGTAATTTGAAGTTTGTTTTTAATGAAAATTTGAATTTTTCAGTGAAACAAAGTGTAGCTCAAAGCAATTATTTTTCGAGAAACAGCTCAATGCAACTAAGCAAGCTGGAAGAATACATAGCCCAAGTTCCTTGCAGCCCATGAGAAGTTGCACACTGGGGCTACGACACCCTGACCCATATCGAGCCCACACTCCCTCCTCTCCTCCATCACCACACTGCATGTAATGGTAGGTCACGTCTTAACAAATCATGTCGCCACCTCTCGTCTCATCGATGGCTCGCCTTAGAGGAAAGCGATAGTCTTCTGCAACCCTTTTTTGGCATTGGAGCCCTTTAGACATGCTATCCCGGTCATCTATCTACAACCTAACGACTTGGGCCCCAAGTTTGTATGTAAAATGAAGTACGACTCATTATGAGTGGCTATTGTGAAACCTCATGCGACGACATCAGAGACTCTTCATTATCTGATGAACTACCGACATGCTATGACTTGATTCTGCCCAAGGGCAAGGTCTTCAACGACCAAAGTGGTATCATGCTCAGAACCACCATTTGGGTATGGTACAATGCTCATGGTGGGCCCCTAGGCTGGACTGATTTACTTTTGCTGCAAAACGATATTTATTTTTAGGCTTGTTGGACATGTCGGCTGTGTGCATCGCGCTATGCAGAGGCCGGACATTCTTCAATGCGGTTGTATCACCTCGATATATCAATTGAATGAAATGTTCTTTATCGAAAAAATGCTCATGGTGGGCGTGCCCTTTATGGAACTGATCATGACAACAATTACTTAGTTTCCACAACTTGTCAAAAATGAAGGTCGGTAAGAGTAGTTGAATTTTTTGATGGATCGGGCAATGGATAATCAGACGTTTGATTATGTGAGTCAATCTATGGTGGTCTGTACCTGGTGTACTTGATTGCTTGCTTCTCGATATCTGCGTCTTTATATGTTGAGTTGAGCTAGTACCATTTTTGGACATCATCTATTGAGTTAAGCTATTGGAACTATCACATTTCTTTTGTAGATGGACTTTGAAATTCTGAGCATGTGGTAACTATTTTTTAGGATAAATAAGTGGGAAAGACTTTTTAGGACTAAATGTGATAACTGGCAATTAGTAAGAGCTTCATTTAGATATTCTGTCAGTTTTTTTTAAGAAAGACAGTCAAAGGACATCTTAGCTGATAATTATCAAGGAAACCATGCAATACAAGAGGTAAATACTCCTGTGGTGCTTCAACTTGTCACGGATGTTCACTTTAGTGCCTGAACTTGAAAAATACGCCGAACTGGTTCTAAAACTTGGCATGAACGTGCAAATACGGTGTTAATCACATCCGTAGACGTAAAGTGTGTCGACGTGGCACCATATATGGCTGATGTGGCACTAACATGGCATGAGGCCCACTTATAGCTATAAGAAACAAAATTACTTGAATACTTATACGTCTCTATGACAAGTGGGCTCGCTTGTCACTACCTTAGCCCACTTATATATCTATAAGAAACAAAATTACTTTTCTTTGAACATTGAACATAATTACTTCAACACTTATATGCCTCTATGACTAGTGGGCTCGCCCGTCAGTACCTTAGAAAAAATCACAAGAAAAATGCGGCTAAAGGGAAACAAACCAACAGCTTGACGCTTGCGCGCTGCTCGCGCTAGCCACTACAGCTAACACATTTTGATGTCAGAAATGACCCCTCATTGTTAATGTATTCAACGCTAACCCATGTGTCCATAAATAGTTGCAACCAGTGGCCCCTTTTGCACACCTTTTTTTCGAAAAAATGTAAAAAATACGTAAATAATAATCATAATAATAAAAGTAAGATTCAAATATTCATTTTGTTTTTAGAAATTACCTCATGCCACCCAAATATCCATGTGCACACAAAGTAAATATATTAGAGTAATACCGTATACAATAAAATAACTTACTAAAAATACATTCCTGTAATTTTTAAAATTAATAATTATTTATAAAAACTATTTTAAAAGTTTGTATTCACAAACATTCTTAAACACTCATGGACTATACTCTAAATATTATTTTTGAAATAATAAGTTAATATTTCTAAAAATTACTGGAATATTTTTTAGCAAGTTATTTTATTATGTCCCTCTATATGTTTAGTTTGTGTGCCACGGATATCTGTGTAGCGTGAGGTAATTATTAATAACAGATGAATATTTGAATCTAGATTTTATTATTATGATATTTTTTGGGCAAATGATTCCTTTCGTCCGTCCGATCTCGTGGTTTTATCCACCCCCCTCGCACGAATAACACGTGGCAGTGGGCCATGGATGTTGCTACTTCTTCTCCACCTTACTCTTAGAGGAGGCTTCCTTCGAGCAGATCCAACACCGTCCCCAACTCCCATCCTCCAACACCAATCCACTATGGCGTCTGTGACTCCTCCTGCTCCATGGCGCTGGGTGACCTTGGTGCTCTGTTGCAAAAAATAAACCTGCAACTGGTCGCCATCGCGGTCTGTCATTGCAGTTGGGGTCTCGCACGGTCGTCACCATTGTCGCCTGCCTCCACCATGAAGACTGGTTGTGCGCGGTGCGCCACCTCCCGGTGAGGTGACCTTGTCGTAGGTCCAATTTGTTACAAGGAAGATTTCTGCAACATCAGTCATGTTGCAAAACATTCTTCCGTAACACCATATAGAGGTGAAGACAAAGATAAAAAATTATGCAACATCACCTCAGTTGCATTTTTTTTGCAACAATACCTCTATTTCCAAAAAAAATGAAGACAAAAAAAATTCTGTAACGGCCTATGTTGCAAAAAAAGAACCTGCAACACAACCTATGTTGCAAAAAAGAAATCCACATCACAATCTTTGTTACAAATGTTTCCGCAACGAGAATTTTGTTGCAAAGAAGAGGAACCCGTTTAGCCGCTTGATTTTCTCAGATCTGACCGCTCGCAAGGCGGCGGACCTTTTAAAAAGATCCGCTGGCCGATCCGTAGCAACCCCCTTATTTTTTACATACTTTTACATTCTAAAAAATAACATGTGAAAAATAGGCCACAACCTGCAACCTATTTATGTGTACAAGAGTTTTTAAATTCAGATACATTAAAGTATGAGGGTTGCCGTTATTTTCTAAGTATGTGTAGAGTGGCGAGCTCAAGTATCTCCCAAGCGTCAGGTCGCAGGTTCGATGTCTGTCTGGTGTATTTTTATGTTAATTTTCTTACTAATTACTGACAGGTGGGTCCACTAGTCTTAGAGTCATGTAGTACTCAAGTAATTATGTTTCGTAGCTACAAGTGGGCCCCATGCCATGTCAGCCATAAACAATGCCACGTCGACACACTTTATGTCTACAGTAAGGGTTAACACCGTATTTGCACGTTCGTGCCAAGTTTTAGAACCGGTTCGACGTATTTTTCAAGTTCAGACACTAAAGCGAACATTGGTGGCAAGTTCAATCACCACTGGTGTATTTGCCTCGCAATACAATGGAAAGAAAACCAGAAGCAAAACGACTAGTAAAGAATAAAACTACAATGAAGATCGTACTAGCTTTTTTCTTTCTCCGATTCATTGCCACTCGCCAGCGATTGAAAATTGGACTGAACCAACAAAAAAGGGAATGGACATGTGCAAAAGCCATCGTGATACCAGACTATAAATACTGCAATACCCACTTGTTGCTTGAAACGAGATCTAGAAGTAGCTGAAGAAACATCGGTTGGAGCATCACCTCACACAGTACATGCTTGCAGTTCATCACCACTAGTCCAGAGAGATGGAGAAACCAAATCATGCCATAGAACAACGTAAAAGAAGATGTCCACTTCACCACATCCATAGTCAACCAATTGTTCTCATTGATAGACACGCCAATTGCCAAGATGCGAAGAGAGCCAACAGATATGGTGACACAAACTCTCATAAGCCCTTTATTGACATGAATTAGAATCGTCAAAGCAGGCCGAAGTGACCTTACTCCACACGCCATCATCACCACCACCTCGTCAGTGTCGCCGGAAAAACAAAACCTAAGCAAAATAAAGAAAAGGAAACTAATTGGTCTGCACTCCTCCTGCGGTCGACGA
>NC_057801.1:32211141-32212336 GCF_018294505.1 Triticum aestivum | reverse complement strand
CTATGAGCGCTATGACTCCGCCCATGGCTTTTTCACATGGATGGAAGAAAAAAATTGAGGTGAGAAAGATTATTCTTTTTTTAGAATATGTTTTTTAAGCAAACTTTTTAGAATCTAGTGAGAAAGATTGTTGTTTTGGCCTGGTTCAAGGAATGAAATCGGCCGAGATCCTATAATAGGCAACAATTGCATGCCCAGGCCCAGGCCAAGGCCCAGCCCACCCTTTCTCGTCCTCCACCGCACGCAGTCACGCACACTTTATGCCTGTTCCTAATTTAAAAAAAAAACGCACAGTTTACCCTTTTTGCCCTGCCTACTTCCAGGCCCCTCCGCCGCCGTCTCATCAGCGCTTCGTCAATCCTGACGGCGCCGCCGCCGAAACACTTGAGGTACGTTCTGCGTCCGTTCCCTCTCGATTAGGCACCTTCCTGCCCCCGCCGGAATCGCACTTCACAGCCTCGTCAACTCTGAACCTGAATAAATTGTCTGCTCATTGGATGGAAAGAAGTAGTAGAGCGAAACAGCTCAAGTTTTCGATTTTCCTTTGGAAACAGGAAGCGTAGAATAATAGGAACTTTGGTTACTGCCCTGTTGGCCTCATCGCAACGCCATCTTCTTCTTCCTCACAATCTCTCCCTCTGATGGTTTTGTCTCACACAAGAACTCACACTGGTGAGAAGAACTCAACACTGACACACACACATACCAGGGGAACACACACACGTACACACTTCACCAAGGAAGAAAGATCGCAATGGCTTTGCCAAAGACACTTCCCTGGTTGCACACCGTGACTACATGTTTCCCTCAGCCCTCACTGCTCTTCCATTCACTTGTTCACCTTAAATAGCCAAGTACAAGGGTCTCACACCCAGCCTAGCCCGGCAACTAACACCACGCTTCCGCTGCGCTCGGCCACTACTTGACCCATTACCCCAGCTACATGCACTAACTGACTAACTAATCTATCTCCATTATCCAAATGCCATGGCAACTACCTATGACCAAGCCACTACATACATGCACGCGTCCTTATCCAGCTCTCCTTGCATGCAGGCCGTGCTCACCTTACGGAACGGCCACACGGCTCGTCGTCTCCTTCCATGCATGGAGCTAGGCAGCTAGCTGCTAACAAACACAACGCGTGCAACTAACAACCCCTAACCGATGCAAGATCAAGACTATGGCTAACATG